>NC_067419.1:30133554-30436584 GCF_009764475.1 Pristis pectinata
CTAAAGAAACCTCTTTTTTAAAGTGGTTAATGGCATTTCTTTGGCATTGTTCTGCCACAAGCAATTATGCATCTGGCTCATTAGAAGGCTAATGTTTACTGTGACTTTTTGGTTGAATAGGTAAATACAAGAGGGAAGTATTATTCATTAAGTCCAACAGGCAGCTTAATAGAGCAACAGTATATTTTATCAAGGTAGTAAAAGCAGAGCCGTGTCTATATATGACTATAGTGATTCTACACTGGCAGTCAGGAAGGCATTTGGCAAGACCATTCTTTTCTCTCAACTTTAATTGGCTTCTTTGCATAAAAATTGGGTGCCGTGTATCTAACTAGCCCCATGATTAACAGGTATAGGGAAATCCAGAAGGTAGACCATCTTGGCTAGCCAGTAATGAGGAGGGAATTTTGTTTTTGGCTAATCTTTTGCAGAGTGGAACAGCAAAGTCAACAGTTGCACAAAGAAGTGGGTACATAGAATGTGCAGCAGAACCCCACATTAGGAAATAACTATGAAACTTATTCTCCCCCCCCCCCCAACTCTATCCTGGGAAGACAAACCCAGGTACTATTCACCTAGGGGTACATTCCTTTCAGCCTCTTCTGCTGTGGCCCATCATTTATATTGAATGGATCAGTCCTACATTCCATAGCTCCATTCCTGCTGTTCATTAAAGAAATTATTTTGTATCTTTCCACTCTACTGTTTATTCCTATTAATGTTCACTTAATGGGTGCTTCATCCAGTCTTTTCCTCAGTATACATTCGCTCCTCAAATTGGGCTAGTATTTTACACTAGGTTAAGAGTGTGGCAAACTTTTTTTTAATTCGCTTATGGGATGTTGGCACTGCTGGTAAGCAAATATTTATTATCCATACCTAATTAAGATTATTATCCATACCTAATTATGAGAAGATTATGAGTTTTTTTTTGAACTGCTCGTCTGTTGTCAAGGTATTCCATAGTCCTGGGGATAAGAAATTCCAAGATTTATACCTAGTGCTGAGGAAAGAATAGCAATCCATTTCCAAATCAGGATGGTGTACGACTTGGAGAGAACCTGTAGGAAATGCTGTTGCCATTCACCTGCTGCCCATATTCTTCTTGGTGGTAGAGGCTGATGGTTTGGGAGATGAGGGCAGAGTAGCCTGGGCAAGTATCTGCAATTCATTTCATAAATGGTATACGCTATAGCCATAATGTGACAGTGGTGGAGGGAATTAATGTTTAGGATGATGCATGGAGTGCCAACAAATTGGGATGCTTTGTCATTGATGGGGTAGAGGAATTGCACATATCGAGGCAAAGTATTTTATCATGCTCCTGACCTGTCCCATACAGATTATGAAAAGTCTTCAAGGAGTCAGACGAGCCACTCATCACAAGGTACCTAGTCTCTAAACTGGACTTATCACCACAGAATTTATGAGGCTGGTCCAGTTAAGGTTCTGTTGAATGGAGACCCCCAGGATATTGATGGTGGGGGTCATGGTTATGATAATGTCAAGGGAAGGTGGTTAGACTCTCTTGTAGGAGATGGCAATTGTCTGGCACTTGTTTGCATGATGGTTACTTATTACATGTAAGACCATGCCTGAATGTTGTCTGGATCTTGCTAAATGCTAACATGGTCTGCTTATTTTGCCGAGATGTTGTAAGTGGAATTGAGCATTGTGCAGTAACCAGCAAACATCTGACCTGATGGAAAGGAGGTTTTGATGATACGCCTCAAATGGTTGTTTCTACGACATTGCCCTGGAGAACTCCTATAGCAATGTCCTTTAGTTGATGTGATTAGCCTCCAACGATCACAATCTTCTTCCTTTATGGGAGGTGTGACTCGAGACAGTGGAGTGGTTTCCCCTCGTTATCCCATTGACTTCAATCTTACTAGAGGTCAATGATGTCACATCAGTTCAAATGTAGCCTTGAAGTCAATGACAGTCACTTTCATCATCCTTTTCATCTCTTTTGTCCAAGAAGTTTTGAACAATCCTAGATAAATCCAAACTGAGCACTACTAAAAAAATTATTATTGAGTAATTGTTGCTTGAATGCATTATGGACAACACCTTGATGACTGAGATGGCTTTTTGTGTTCTATAACACCAATGAGCAAATTTTCACATTATCTAGTAGATGCCAGGGTTGTACAGGAATAGTTTAACAAAGTTAAGGTTGGTTCTCTAGCACAAGTCTTCAGGACTACAGCCAGAATGTTGACTGGTTCCATGGCCTTTGCTGTATTTAGGCTTGTCAGCAGTGGTGTGAAATCCTCATGTTTTGACATCTTGGAAAGACCTCTGAGGATAAGGGGAAAAATGTATTTATTGTACAAGGGCTTCAGAATGGAATACAGTTCAAGAAATAGAGAATGGGGATAGGTACAATAGTTATGAAACACCTGCTTCTGTGTTACTACAAAAGACAAATGAGACACTTTAAAAACATATTTGTTGATAGAGGCAGAACATTCTGTTTCCACTGCCTTTCAGATCAAAAATGCAGTTTCTTCTTCATATTTTGACAGATTTCCATTGGGAAATCCTCTGCTAGTGGGAATCAGTTTGCTCTGGTTGTACATAATACTCTCTTGGGGAAAAAAAACTACTCAGAAGTTGGATATTTGTGGAAGACTGTGTTGTCAGTACACATCCTTCTGTTTGAGGATGTTCTAGTGAGCAAGGTTTATCCGTTCTGATGACAGCATTAGGTCTCAGTGCAAAACCTTATATTTCCACCTCTTAAGAAATCTTCATATACAGCACAAAGAGTATTGGGTTGTATATGAGTGTGACAAGAATATAGATAATTGCCATGTTTTTCTTACTGCTTCCTAATTGTGCTGCAGCTCAGTTTACTCTTGGACTAAAAGTCAGTGGTGTACAAATGCACGTTTTCCAAAAGCCTTTCATTAACATAATCGCAAGAGTTATCACAGAGGTCCTTCCTCACACCACTCCCTTAAAAGACTGCCCTAAAACTAAAATTGTAAAGGAGAGTTTTCCTATAGAATCATACTGCTTGGAAACAGGCCCTTGCTGACCATCAAGCAACCATTTATACATCCTTCATAATCCCATTTTATTCTCCCCACTTTCCTATCAACTCCTCCCAGATGCTACCACTTACTGACACACCAGGGGCAACTTATGGTGGCCAAACAAGCCACGAATCCATGTGTCCTTGGAACGTCGGAGGATGCTGGAGCACCCACAGGAAACCCAAACAGTCATTGGGAGGAAGTGCAAACTAGACACAGACAGCACGAGAGGTTGGAATTGAACCCAAGCCACTTGAGCTGCGAGGCAGTAGCCCTACTAACTGCACAAATGTGCCGCTCCTCAATGCCACAAAACTTTTCCTTTGTACACCGTAAATCTGAGAGACTTTGTTCATTTTCTCTGGAATGCTAACCAAGCAGCTTCGATTTCCATTCTAAAACCATCAGAGGTTTGCCAAATTAATTCTCTTAGTTACACTCTGTCTTCAGCATGGTTAATATCCATATAAAGTGGTATACCATTCATAGCAGGAGAATCTATTTTAAGATTACTGATGCTGATATTAATGCAGTGAAACCATACATTATTTAAAATGAATTAAAGCCCATACTAAAATAGGGAACTAGGAATCTCATGTGAGCATTTTGAAATGTCTGATTATTGCCAGAAGTGATTTCTGACCTTGTATGAACCAATACATAATAAAGTGTAGGATTCAATAAACGTGAAAGTTCCACAGCTTAGAATCAATGACATAAGGTCAGAAAAATTGGCAGTTTATATATCTTAAACTTGTATTTAATTATGTAAGAAATATTTTTCTTACATTAGTGATGGTGTCTTATTCAATAAGCTCATAAAATAGACTATTATGATTACATACATACAGATTATCACTTAATTGGAACATCTGAAGTTAATTCAGATTACCAGTTCCATATGAATACTAAAACTTTTGAATGTAAACACTCCCCTGCAAGATTGAAACTTTGAATATCTTGTTCCAATAGAACCAAGTGGCCCAAAGGTTTAATAAAAACATAAGCGTCTACATTAGCTGAAACAAATCTAGAGCTGTTTGTGATAGCAGCATCTGACAACCATTTTTACTTTTCTTCAGCAAGCTAGTTTAGCAGTGAACCTGTGTTTGCGCAAAGAATATGTGGTACAACATTTTAGTACAAGTTTCTGAAGTTACAGGCACAAATTCTGGGGAATTAGAAGGAAATAAATGCAATTACTTATACTGGTGATGACTGCAGTCCAGTTCATTTCAAGAACATAAGAAATAAAAGCAACAGTAGGCTCTACAGAAGCTTAAGCCTGCCTTGCTATTCAATGAGGTTTACCTCAAATCCACTTTCCCATCAGATTACTGCATCCTTTGATAAGATTTTGGGCATAAAGGGAATCAACTTCAACCTTGAATGATCTCAACCACTGAGCATCTACAGCTCCCCAAGGTGAAGATCTCCTTAACCATCTGCTTAAAGAAATTTATCCCCATCCCTGTCTTAAGTGGCAGATTCCTTATCCTGCATCTGTATCTACCACTTCTGGACTCTCTGCGTCGTTCCATCTCTGACTCTTATGTATTGTTTGAAAATTATGGAGATATACAAGTACTAAATAATTGCCTTGCAATAAAGTACTGTGCTGGGTTTCAAAGGATGGCAAATCCATGCATTTAATTTCTCATATTCCTAAATTTCCCTGTAGCTTTGAATGAAGACGACCTTCCTTTTTTTGTCTTTGCATTCCAGCCATGAGACTCTTTTCAGGCAAATTTCAATGGACAATATCTCCACAGTACTGGAATGCTAACCAAGGTTTTACATTCAAGTAATTTTTTTTGTCAGACGCTGGGCCCATAAACCTCAAAGACAAATAGTGTGAGAGTGCTGTGAACTAAGCGAAGCTGACATCTACTGTATCCAATCTCAGCTATGTCTCTGTGGAAGAATGCCAAAAGAGGCCAGTCATTCCCCAAGCTTTTTGCTATCTTCTGGGACACGCCATAACAGCATTGCCATAAATCAGGGAACAGGTTACTTGTTTACCAGTTATTCATAACTGATGAGTGCAGAAGCAACACAAGTAAAGAGGAAACAACAATTTCTGTGAATTGTACCTTTGAAAAAAAATTAACTTCTTACATAAAAATGTTGAAATGATATTTTCAATGATCATAAGCAGAATCAAATTTACCAAAATGCTTGCTTTTATCAATTATTTGCCACTGTAAACCAACTTAATTCAAACCAATCACTTTACTATTTTTCCATCCTTCAAAATTAGATATCACCACTCTTTCAACTTAAGATACTCTAACTCTTCCATTTATTTAGCTATTTAGTTCAGTAACCATGTAAGTTAGTTCTATCCATGTAAGTTAATACCAACTTTTATGATGCTAACAACACTCTTAGTTGAACATTTCTCCACATCTGTGACTTAAAGTAACATTGCTGAACCTCAATAGTTAGTTTTGTAATTTTGTTTTCAACGAGTTGTTGAAAATAACTGTGTGCATTATTTCGTTTAGAGAGCTCTGAACCGTTTACCATAGGAATGAGGTGATCACTTTCTAGTAGCCAACAATAGGGAATATTGCTAAAAACTTGGGAGCAAATTCAAAGCCATCTTCTTTATTATCTTTTTTTTCCTCCTCTAAGATCAGTGAGAGGGGTGTTGAAATCTCAGTTCTTAGTTATGGCTCAAAAAGATGTTTTGTTCATATTGTCCTTGGGAAGGGGAGAAACAGAGAACTATTCTTTCTTAATTTATAATTACACAAATTTGGAATGTGAATTCCTTGCAACAACAAATGAACCAACCAACTACATCTATTTTTATGTAAAATAAAATTTTAAAAAAGCCAGAAATACTGAGCAGGTCAGGCAGAATTGAGAGAAGAGAAACAAAATTAACCTTTTAGGTAAAAGACAGTTCTGAATTCAGACTGGAGATACAAGAGGCTGTAGATGCTGGAACCTGGCTCTAAATTCTGACTGTTTCTCTTGCTGCCTGACGCACTCAGTTTTTCTAGCATTTTCTGATTTTATTTCAGACTTCCAGCATCTGCAGTATTTGAAAATGATGGCAAATATCACCATTTCCATTGTTTTACAAGTAACATCCACCAAAAATCTGATTTGCGCTCAGTGACATCTGTTTTTTCTTGACCTACTACATAGCCAATAATCTCAAAAGAGGTTGAAATGCATACACTTTCAATATGAAATGAGCAGGATGCTGTATTGATCAAGAGGTTTACAATATGAACATGCCTAACAATTGATACTGACAACGTGTAGAGAAATATGAGAATAATGCAAATGAATTTGCAATACGACTTGAGAACACCCATGGATTATCTCTGCAATTCTACTAACCTTGCTCATCAAATGCTCCATGGACAAGTTGTATGTGTGTTATTAGAAGTGACTGCATGGAACAGATGGATGCAAAGCCCTCTTCCAAGTTTGAAATGGACTCCTCCAACATTCTTGATACACATAGCCTTTTTGGCAGGCGTAATGCTGGTTATTTGCATACCTATCACTCGCCTTCTGTAGCCAGGTCCATCAATATCCTGGACTCACCCCTTTGTGGCAGAAGGGCTTCTGATATTCTACTGTATCGGAAACCCAAGGGTTTGAGGTTGGAAACATGATGGACAATTATATTGATGACTGGTGGGGTGGAGTGCTGGTTCTTATTTTCAGATTTCCTTATGACATAGAAGGAGACTGTTCAATCTATTGTGTCTATGCTGGCTCTGAGCAATCCCATCAATCTCACTCACTTCCCTGTAACCTATTCTCCCTCGCATGCTCATTAACACCCCTCAATTCTCCTACTAGCCACTTAGACTAGAACTAATTTACAGTAGCCAATAAACCTAACAATCAGCATGCCTAAGGGATGGCAAATAAATCCAGAGCACCCGGGGCAAACCCATGCAGTCACAGGGTGAACGTGTAAACTCCACACAGACAGCACCACAGCTCAGAATCAAATCCAGGTCGCTAAAGCTATGAGACAGCTGCTCTACCTGCAGCACTACTGTACCACACTTGCAGTGATGACCTGGGGACTACAGAAGTAAACCAATGATCAGGTGTTGGGACAGTTGGCTAGGTGGGTCTAGTAGATGATGGTGTGAATTGGGATTGTTGACAGAGGATGATGGTGAGATAGAGAGATGTCAAGCAGGCATCAGGCTGACACTTGGTGGAGTGGCTTTCTGGGAACATTGACAACTGCCGTGTTTTTGTCAGTTTCGTCTGTGGTAGAATTTTATGTATGACATGAAGCAAATGTTGCACTTAGTTGACATCACTGCATTAGTCCAGTGCACGAGTGCTTTACACACACTGAAGCACTAAGAACAATTTCAATCTGCACTTTACTGTTCTGATCCAAGAATGACTCTCCAAGTCCGACAGCTCAGGTGTCCAGGCACTAAACTATATTTAGTGTTAGTCTTGGGCTGTTGGCTGTTAATGCTGCTTCTCCTTTGACCAGGAAGCTCTCATTCATCTGCATAGAAAAAGGGATGAGCCTTTCATTTAGTGAAGGGAAAGCAGAAGCAAGAAGTACAATCTTATGCCATATGTAGCAAGCAAATCAGGAGAGATAGCGAGGAGAATAATAGCTATACATATATCCTTAATATCAGTCCCTCCAGACCCTCAACTTCCATTGTCTCGCCATAGCCCCCTCCTATAATGGTGGCAGTCTCCTCTTTTAGGTTTAAAACTAAATATCGTGACGAGGTTTTAACAGTTTTGCATAATTTTATTATTACTATTATAGATTCTTGCAAAATGGAATTTGGATTGTCCTGGATGTCTAGTACAATATTCATTACAAGTACCATATTCATATTTTGTAGATTTTCCATGATGTTACATGATCATCTGCAACATTGTAATCAGCCAAAAATGCTTAATGATGGTTTAGTGCAAAAATATGTTTACTGACCAGAGTGCACAGAGTATGTTTATTGAACTATCTTCTTTCTTCATAAAGCAAGGACATCCAGATTGTAATCTAGCCAGATTTAAAGAGTAGCATCCTTTTTAATGAAAGAATTTGTTCATTCTCTTGAGAACTAAGTGTCATCACTACCCCATGAAGTAGGCACATGCACAAATGCAAATACTGCAGCTGGTGACGCTGAGAAGGACACACAACTCATTGCGTATGTACAGAAGATGAAGCACTCTCAGTAGTTGAGTTCTAATTGGTACAGAATGGAAGCTAAGGTGCTGAATGCCATATATATGTATAGACGAAATCCTGTTTATGCATAGCCATCTCTCAAAAGATGTTACAGTTTAAAAATTGTTACAGTCTTAAAAACCTGTAGAGGCATCATGGAATTTACTCTCAGTATTACTCTAGTTCCTTTGGAATCTCATTTCTGACAATCACTTAATTAACTTTGACTCACATGAAGTCGTTGCAGACAATTTTGATACCAATGATGTCCACGTGCTCATTGAGATTTCTGAGAATATGCCATCTAATAGTGACACATGCAGTAGCTCCCACCATTTTTTCAAGTCCTCAGCAGTTCTGTGTCATTGCAGAGTTGATTGAGAATGCCATATCTCTAAAATATCTGAACCACAAGCTCCAAAAAAAGACACAATGGCATTGATGCAATGGCATAGAGTTACTCTAAGACAGAAGCAAATACATTCATTTTGGCTGTAGACAGCTAATTAATTGAACAGCAATCCATCAATGCTATTCTTAGTAGAAAGGCACATGTACGACCAGCATGAGGTTCTTTGCACGTTTTAATAAACATGTACATCACCATGACTACATGATTAAATGAAACCAGCTTTAAACAATCTGTGATTTGTTTGTTGTGTAGATACGGCCATTCTGAATTGTGCCTGTCTGTCTAATCTCATCTCATGGGTTCTCCTCACCTCCTCCTCCATTACATGGTAACTAGCAATGGCTGCTGCATTCATAGCCTTGGAACCATCTGTGTTTACTCATTTTTATCATGGCTGTGGTAATACTCCAAAATTCTTTCCTTCGTTAAATTCACTAGCTGAAAAATGACATATATTAAAGAACTTTACTTTTTTTTGCTGGGCATATTGATCTTCACTGAATCACAGACAGAAAAAGAGATTTTCTAAATCAACTTTTCCTCTTTTATTCCATGATCTATTTTTGAAACATAGGAATTGTCATGGCTAAACTAATCATTAATGGATGTTATTATATTGACATTGAGTTCCATTTCACGTCTACATTATGGAATTGAAGTGGTCTTTTAAACTTAATAGTGTAATCATAGGGAGTGCCTCATGTTTTAAGGCGGTAAAACCTCCCAAAGTTTGACTTAGCAGATAAATTACAACAGCAAAGAGAAGAAAGTGGAGACAACCTTGAGGAAATCCTTAAGTGCAGCTTCTATGTCTCAGTACACTTAATGTACCACATACTTTGTGTATGCCACCTGGTCATTTCATAAGCTACTGGATACTCTTTCATTGAAGCTTAAGGCTGACGGAATTAGACCTAGGGTATCATTTCAGGAGATTAAATATTTAACTACTGTGTGATCCAAACCTTTGAAAGTTTCAAGGTTGCAACTGGAGATTTGGCAGCAGGTGTGGTAAACGGAAGCACTAATGGATTTAAGGTCCAATTAACTACATTGGCTTTTCATAGAGCAAAACTTTGTGTTCACCTTAAGCCCTTTAACATGCTTAACCCATGTACTACAAAACAAGATCCAGAATCTTAAAGTATTGCTGGCAGCAGACACCTCACTAAACTCAGCAAACTGAGAGTTGTTTCTTTCATGAAGGATAAACACTGGCAGCAACTGGCATGGACAAACTGATCATTTCCATGTTGTAATTACTGGGAAATCTTATGTACTAAGATATAGAATTTTCAAAGTATCTCTTGACTAGTTTTAAAAGAGTCAAGCAGAACTTTCAGAAGGTTGTTCAGAAGATTACAGAACATTGTTAATTTTACAAAACCAGCACGTGCAGGTCAAACAACATCTTTAATGATTCAAATTTTCCTTACTATCTGATGTGGACATAAAAAGAAAACAAAAACAGGAGGCCATTCAGCCCCTCATGCCTGCTCCACCATTCAGTAAGATCATGGCTGATCTTTTACCTCAGCATCTCTTTCAAAGATTAAAAGGCTAGGGAGGAGTTGGTGGAAATGCAGATGCACTTTTAAAATGAAAGACAGCATGAAATGTGCAGTGCACTGAGTGTGTTCACCCAAAGATATCATCCAAGGCTCACACTGAATCTGGGTGTGTGTTGTGAGCATGCTGATATAACAAAACAGCTGTGACACTGGAAAATTCAGCAAGCTTTGAGATGGAACTGACCAGCAGTTAAATTTGGAGAATGAGGCAATTTGGTGGGGTGGATCGAACATAGAACAGTGCAGCAGAAGAACAGACCCTTCAGCCCTTGATTGGTGGGTGTGGATGGTGCAGGAATGGAAAGGGGAGCAAGAGGTGGCATTAGCTGCAGTACTGTTTGGGATGCCATGAGAAATATTCTCTTTGCTCCACATCAACATCAATGGAAAACAAAAGCTTTTTCATTCCATGAAATGTTTGAAAACCGTTGCAGACCCTGAAAAAAAATGCTAAATACTAAAACTTACTTTTGCCCCCAATTAACGTATTGAAGGAGTCTAATCCTTTTAGGAAAACACCCCAGATATTGTTGGAGAACCTACCTAGAAATTTAACCTTCAAGTCTTTTATTAACCACAGACAATATTTTACCCTGTGAACCCAATCCATCCTCATGCAACCACCCCCATTGTTACCATCACCTTCTCTACTAACTATGTAACAGATTTTTATCATATAACTCGGGGTTTAGAATTATAATTGTCCTTCCAAAATCAGGTGCCAGCATCTGATTTCCAGGAGTCCCAAGTGGAACTAACTAGCTTCTCCAGAGGTTAAAAAAAAATTAGAAGATACTCAACTTACAACATTTTGAGGACAATTTAAAATGTCTAGATAGTTAAATAAAACAGAGATTTTCATTTAATTCTAAGGTGAACCACCAAATCACTTACAGTTCACAGTTTTAGTTAAAGACTCAAGACACTCGATACGATTTTCACATGTTTGACATCTTTTGTTATTGTAGAAAGAAGTACAAAATTTGTGGAAAGAAAATACTGAAATACTCTCTGAGGCAAAGGACTATGGCTTTGATGTTGTTGATACATTTAGTATGACTATGGGACGTTATAAAGAATTTCTTCAGGGAAAGTGTGCATGTCATTTTCATGAGGTAACTTGTTTCTTTTTAATGTTTTTACTAAGGTTTTTTTGCATTCAAGGTATTGCAATTTTATTTTAAGTGGACTATCTGGTTAAAAAATTGAATTATTAAATTATTTGACCAGATAGATTAATTCATTTTCCCTAATTTATTATGATATGCAATTTAGCTTGTTCAGCTAATTTAGATGCTTTTGAGCCTCCCCAACATTGTAGTATTCCCGCAGAATCCTAAACCATGATTAGCTAATTGCAGGCTTCCAAGAAATTCCTTAACATGATCTCATCAGTGACACCTGCAAATAAATTAGCCGTGATAATCATCTCTTCCCAGAATCTTTTTGGGGACTTTTCCCATTTCCATACTACCCTCATATCAATGTTGGATATGAGATCGCTCTCCCATAGACATGAAACTCTACACATCATAATAGAGAAGTTTTAGCAGAAGTAGTGAGTCCGTGCCAGTAGAATCAGTCTGGAAGGGACATCAGCCTGCCAATGTTTGTACAAACCACACTGGTCCCATGAGGAACTTTCTGAAGAATTGCAAATTTAACAGTTCCACCTCTGCATGGATGCCAGCAGTCATTGCTGCCAACTTCTTCACAACAATATACGTTTTGCTTCACTGCCAATACCAGTCTGTTTGTGGAAATTATGAAAAAACCTGTGGAAGGGTTGATAAAAACAGTTGAGACAGCAAACAAGAAACCTGTGGAAGGGTTGATAAAAACAGTTGAGACAGCAAACAAGAAATATTAAATTGTCAAAACAATGCAAGACATTTATAACAGATAAGCATCAGAAAGAAAATTAAAAAAGGCATAGATCCACTAAAGAATGAGTAATATAAACTGACCAAACAATGATACTGAATTGGGAGAGATAAAGGATAGATAATTAGGCTTCAGTTTAACTGATGAGGCTCAATAAAGTCAGGGATAATAGAAAAAGATGATAAGAGGAAGATAATTAAAATTCAGAGCTCAAACTCTAACTGGTTAGATAGCTTAAATCCAAATAGTATGTTATTGATGCCACGATAATATCTTACAAAGTTTAATTGTTCAAGTAAAAATGCATTACTTTGAATATAGAAGTGGAAATGTCTTGATTAGATGCCATTTGAATCAGAATTTATCAAAAATAAACATTGTTTTGAAATATATAAATTAATTGTTCCTTTTCTCCCCCTCTTCCCTTCTTAGGTAGTCAGATCTGAATACTCCAAATCAACAATTCATAAAAAAATGCAACATTTAGCGCACTTCCTTACTGAAAAGGACAAATCAAGCCAGAACAAGCATTCAGCACTACAAGATGTTTTGTCTGCCTTTAAATCACACTATCATGTCAAAGGTCCAATAAACCAGGCTTATTCAGAAATTCTTCTCAGCAGAGTCTGTGTTAACAGATTGAATATTCTGAGTACTCAGCAATAAAAAATAGACACTTTTTACAGTTTTAAGATTTGCTGCTTCCCTGGAGATCAGTGCAAAATACCACATGGTATGTATTCCATTTCTTTCTGATTGGCTACAAATCCTACCACCACCAAAGACATGTGACATTTTTAAAATCTTTATGAAATCAATATGTGCCTCTGCAAATGTGAGGCTTCAGAATGGCAGATGGAAAACCAGAAAATTGATGTGACTCGCTGTCTGGCCAGATGAATTGCATAAACAGCTGTGGGCGAAACAAAGTATTTTACACAAGATTAAGTACATGAGAGACTTGAAGTCCTTAAGTAAGCCACTTAATCCTTTCTGTGCAATATTCAATCACTATGTGCACTAATTTTTTTCTGGATTTCTGAATAGCTTTTATTTTTATATGTATTGTTCACTAAGAATCACATTCCCCAGATATTGCTGGTGATATCAAATTATATATACCTCACAGTGCCTGTGTTTATACTGCCATTTTTTGGCAGGCAAGAAAATAGTTTAGAATGCTGTCCGAATTCTCAAATGTCTTAGACGTATTTTACGTACGGAGGATGTTCAATGTTTACAAAATGCTGGTATTTTTCTACATCTAATTTTCATACATTTATGCATTTTTAATTTTTCTATTAAACTCGATAGTGCTTTAGTTTGTGATGCTATAGATGACTATTTTTATCATCCATGAATGCACTTGAAAAATAGGAATAAAAAAAATATTTTTAGAAGGGCAATGTTCTGTCATATTGCTAAATATCTTTCTATAAATCTTCTCACAATTCTTTACAACAACTTTAAAAAAATATTAGTATGCCTTTCAATAAATGAGGGAATTTTACTGCCATTCCCCGTTGAAAATTTAACAATATAACAACTGAAATATCTATGTAAATGATAGGTGTGATATGGGGAACTAGAAACTATAATGCTTATGCAGGAGATGTGTCCCTACTTTGTACCTAGCCCCTGCGGAAATGTCCTATCATGAACAGGGCTGAAGGTGTGCACACTTAACCACACACAAAAGACTTTTGTCTGTGAGTTCCTGACACCTTGGATAGGGGAGCTCTTTGAGAAAATCAGTTGGGCAACAGATTGGGTGGGGGGGGGGGGGGGGAGGTGTGGGGGGTGGTGGGTGGTAACAAGAAAAGGATCATTGATATGTGTAGGGTGGTACGAAATGGACTTTTGGGCAGGCAAGCAAGGGTCGAGAAAGCCTCAGGACATTTGCTGTAAGGAGAGGGGAGCATTGTAGAAACGATCACTTAGTCATCATTATAAGAATACACTAAAAGGAAGAAAGTAAATGGTTGTCTCAGACTCTTCAGCATCAACACAGATAGGGCCAGACCCCTTTAAGTAACACCAAATCCTCTGGTCAAGGCTTGCTTCCTTTTGCAAGGTCTGTGCCACTCTAACTTATTCACCAATAACCTATTTGGTGAGAACATCAAACCTGCCACTCACCAGTTACACCCAACACTTACCTTCTTTCAGGTCAGAAGGTGGCTGGACCAGGGATTTGCTCACCATCAGTGAGCCAGCGATCTTTAGGCCACCCACTCACTGCAAGGAACCTCCTCGCCTTTGCTTTGCGGGTGACCTCCGTGGCCAGGAATCCGTCAAGAATTTTCAGCCCTGTACGAGACCCCAGGAAGGAATGGGATCCCTAGTTCAGACTGGGACTTGGATGTTAGATTTATCGAGGAAACAATACTGCAAGGCCCAGTGTATTAAATAAATGATAGGAGACCTAACATTAAGTCATCCATATTTTGAAAAATACATGTTTAAAAAAAAAGGGAAAAGGACCCACTGTTTTATGCTGCTTTCTGACTTTCATAATCCCATCATATCCCATGGCAGAGAGAGGCTCTGAAGTGAAGATTAAATTTCTTTAAACAAAAGCAAGCAGTCCCCAATGGACCTCAGTATGTAGCTAATTATAGCACCTCTCCGAAGAGAGATGATGAGCAGGCAGAAAAGCAGATTTTGACTCTAGTCCATTTAATGGACTGACCATTTCAAAATACACCTTCACTTTTTAATAAGCTCTTTTGCTATTTCACCAGGTGTAGCAAATGGAAGAAACTCAGATAGGGAAGATCCTACGATAGTTTGCCTGAAATTTTGCCTGCTTAAGCAGAGGTAAAATTGGATGGCATGATTATCTGTGACACAAGGAGATCCAATATGACAAGGGCAGGAAAAATGAAATGTGTTGCATCGGCTCAACATAACATGAGCATTATCCCTGTAGCTGCATACCTTAGTAGGGTAGAAATATGGGGTGAAGAAGTGAATGGTAGAGGAACAGCAGTTCAGAGGGGATCAGGAGAGCTAGTTTGGCAGATGATTATGAAGGGGTGTGGGCATCAGCTGGGTCGTTGTGGCAGTGGCTGGGCAAGTATTAGAGGGTTAGAGTTGGCAAGCTTCTGCTGAATGAGATCCCAGAAAGAAACAGGACCTATGGCTCATCTTCAACTTGGAAAAGCAGTGGTGAGATAGGACAGAACTATTCTGCTGTTCCATTATTATCCTCTATCACCATCCCTGCCCCCTGCCCTATCAAAGAACATTCCATTATTTTCTCCTCTCCTTCCTATACATCTCTAATTCTCCTCAGTTCTAATGAATGCTCATCGAATTAAAATTTTAAACTCTATTTCTCAGTTCCCGGATGCTGCCTGAGCTGCTGTCATTTCCAGCATTCCAGAATGTCTTTCTTAAGATTTCCAGTACCCACAGAATGTTGTTTTTGTGCAAGGTGATGAAGGTTTAGTCAGGATAAAGAAACAAGTTGAAAAGGAGCAATCTTCAATCAATGAAATACTTTGGCAAACCAATTAGTAGAAGTGGCAAAGGATCTTAGGAATCCAACAACTCCTTTGAATAGTTAGAGTCAGAGAAAGAGTCCTTCGGCCCACCATTCACCATCACAACCCATTTACACTAATCATACATTAATCCCATATTTTTGTTATTCTCCCTGCAGTCTTATTGGCTCTTCCCAGTTCTTCCAGTTGATTCAGACAGTTTCAGAGGCCAGAATAAAGAGGCAAATTGATCATTTTCACCATACCATCCAATTGAACTGGATCTGGGATCCTAAAGCTGCCATTAACTATTAATTCTGAATATATGTATAAAGTACCAACCAGTTACTGGCAGCTAAACTTTTGGACCCAAGAGAGGCACTGTTAAAAATTTATAGAATCATAGAATTGTTGCAGCACTGAATGAGGCCATTTGGCCCATTGAGTCTATATCAGTTATTTATCAAGCATCCAATCTGTCCATTTGCCCACTCTTACCCTATAGAGACCAGCAAATATTCTTACCCTCAAATATTTATCCAGTTCCCCTTTGAAACCCAAAATTTCCCTGCATCATCCACACTTCCAGGCAGTGCTATCATAATTACTGGCTGCATCACCTGTGATGTTTAGCTAATCTATTTAAATGTGCATCCTCCGGTCCTTAACCCTATCCTCTCATATGAACAGTTCTCTCTATTTATCCTTCTAAACCCATCAGTCTCCTCTCAATCTTCCCAGCTCCAAACAGAACCCCAGATTTGAAAGACTACCATTGCGACTAAAATTCCTCATCTGTGAAACCATTCAAGTAATATTTTTGCATCCTTTCGAAAGCAAGGTGACCCAAAATGAATGAACTAGCTTAATGTGGTCAAACCTCCTTTTTGCTTCTGGACTATCTGCCACTCAGAAGTATGAAGTTCAGCATCCTATATGATTTATTATCCATTTCCCAACCTGCTCTAGCACCTTCAAAGATATTTGCACCCATACACACAGGTCTCTCTGTCCCTGTACACGCTTTGGATTTATACTATTTATTTTTGTCTCTTATTCTTTCTGCCAAAATGTTTCATTTTGCATTTTTCTCCAGTAGAATTCATCTGTCAAGCATCTTCCTACTCCACTTGCTTATCTATGTTCCCTTAAGTCTAGAGCAATCCTCCTCATTATTTACCACACTGCCAAGCTTTGTGCCGTAAGCATTTTTTTTCAAACTGCACATCAATATAAAAGTCATTAGAGAAACAAAGGACTGCAGATGCTGGAATCTGGATGAAAATCACGATGATGCTGGAGGAACTCAGCACCCTGCCTCCCCTCTTTTGTCCAACTATCACTGCTCTGCTTTTCCCTCCTATATATTGGGCTTCCCCTTTTCCTATCTTCAGTTCGGAAGAAAGGTCCTGACCCAAAGCGTTGACTGCCTGCTTTTCTCCACAGATGCTGCCTGGATCCAGCATCATTGTGTTTTTCAATATCAAAGTCATTAATGCATATTAAAAAACCAGTGATCCCAGCATCTGTCCCTGGGGAGCACCACTGCCTATCCCCTTTCAGTCTGTAAAAAAACAATACTACTTTTCTCCCTAAGCCAATTTCTTATTCATAATGGTGCTAATCTCTTTATTCCACAGGCTTCAATTTTGCTAACCGGGTTTGATGTGAGACTTTATCAAATGCTTTCTCAAAATTCAGATATGAGTACCATTTTACTCTCATCCACACTCTTTTGCTTCATCAAAAACTTGGAGATTGTGGCCAAAATGGAACAATTATAGATTCCTGCATTTTTAATATCTAGCCTGTACTTTTCATGCCAGGTGGGTAGAATTAAAAATAAAGTCCATTCCATTGAGGTAGTGACACTAATTTTGACATAATTCTTCATTCAATACAAAACTTGCAGTTCCCATCTGCTCACAGTGACATGAACCATGCAATTTACTACAAATGTCCTTAGCCACATAATATCAGAATTACAGGAGTAAAATCCCTATATGAAACTGAATATAGAGTTGTTCTCCACTTTTCATCCAATTGTTTCATTACTAGTTTCATTCATGTATTGCAAAGCTAGAAATTTGAAAATTTGGTGTATAGGGATACTAAATAACTGTAAATAATTTCAGCAATACCAGAAACCTCAGTGAAAAGAAGATTAATTGGAATAACAGGTTACTGTAAAGGTAGTTGCTGATAGGTTTCACATTGAGAGTGGATAAGTGCAGGAGGGGGCTATGATGGAAAGTTTGCTTGTGTCCAAATGAGGCCCAATGGTGCAGCAAATCAGTTCCCAGTTTTACAGTCCTAATAGGACTAGACAGGCGGCACACTGGTACAGCTAGTAAAGCTACTACCTCACAACACCAGAGACCAGAGTTCAATCCCGACTTCAGGTGGTGATCTATGTGAAGTTTGCAAGTTCTTTCTGTGATTGCATGGGTTTCCTCCGAGTGCTCTAGTTTCCTCCTACATCCCAAAGACACGAGGGTTGGCAGATTAATTGGCCACTGCAAATTTCCCCTAGTGTGGCTGGGTAGCAGAATCAGGGGGTAGTTGATAAGAATGTTGGATTATTGTAGGATTAGTGTAAATGTGTCGTTGATGATCAGTGCAGACTCGGAGGTCCGAAAGACCCACTTCTTTGCTGTATCTCTCCATGACAATAACAAAGTGAGACTTTTAAGGTGAAGCTGCTGTCAGTATCAGCTAATACAGGTGGATAATTTCAGGCATGAAGTAGACCGGAGAGTTTGAATAACATTTGCTGCAGCTGGAAAATATTTTTCAATGAATTGTTCTCTGCTACATTGCCAACATAGTAGGGAAACTACACACACAAGATGCTGGAGGAACTCAGCAGGTCTGACAGCATCCAATAAATGGTCGACGTTTCGGGTCGAGACCTGACCTGATGAAGGGTCTCGACCTGAAACGTCGACTGTTTATTTCCCTCCATAGATGCTGCCTGACCTGCTGAGTTCCTCCAACATTTTATGTGTGTTGCTCCAGATTCCAGCATCTTCAGAATCTCTTGTGTTTTCATAGTAGGGAAACTGCTAGAATCCATTATTAAAGAAGCAGTAACATAGCATGTAGAAGATAATAACAACACTGGACAAAGTCAATATGGAAATAATGAAAAGGAAATCATATTTGACAAATCTGTTTTCTGAGGTTGTAGCTAGCAAAATAGATAAAAGGGAATGAGAGAATGTGGTGTATTTACTATTTCAGAAGCTTTTGATAGAGTGCCAGTCAAGAGGTTAATAACAAACTTAGAGCACATGGAATTTAGAGCACATGGAATTGGGGATCAGCCATTCAGCACTGAGATGAGAATAAATTACTTCATCCAGAAGAAGTCTTCAGAATTCTCTGCCTAAGATAGCTATGGAGGCTCAGTCACTGAGTATATTCCAGACAAAAATTAACAGACTTTTGAACATTAAGGGAATTAAGTATGGGAAAGTAGCGCTGAAATAAAAGCAAAATTATGATCTTATTGAATGGAGGAGCAGGCACGAGAGGTCTATTCCAGCTTCTACTTCTATCCAAATCTATTCTTGCTTCTTATTTACTTCTTACGTCTATTCCTACTTCTTCCAAGTCTATTCTACTTCTTACATTCTCATACACCTGGTCAAACCATTTCCCAAAAGCTGCCCAATCCTTTGACTGTAATGAGGGCTTCTAAGGACCAGTATGCCATTACCTTTGGGCATTCCCTGGTATGCCATTTTCATGGTGGAAAATGATCAGTTCAACATGGACTGCTTTTATTAAAATAGGCATCAAAGCACTTACCACCAGATTTTTCTACTGAGAAAAGCCTATCTTTGACACCATAGCCAAACACCCTTCTTACCCTATTTCAAATAAGGTAACAAAGTTCAATCCACCATGCTTCCTATGACATTACATCACTTCTGCCCTCTTTACCCAAATATGATTCGGCTACTAATTAACACCAGATGTCAGTTCCATTTAAGTGTACTCTCCTGTATGACTGAAATGCATAAAAGTAAATGCTCCATTTCACTATTATAGTGTGCAGTCTATTTTACTATAAATTCTAAAGTGGACACAATCAACTTACAGTTTCTTAACCCCGTATTTTCTGGCTGCCTGCATATACTTCCTTGCATTCTTATCTATGCAACTGCAGCAGTTAGCTTTTCATGCTCTGTAACAGTGTTGTTCAATAAAAACTGCTAACCAACCACAGACAGCACAATCATTTTAGCCCACTTGTATGACCTTAATATATCTCAACACAAAACAGTGAAATGCATTTTTCATTGTTATGTTGACTAAATCTGAGGCTCTCCCAGATCCTTAACTGAGAATCAGCAATCATGTTATCAGTGAATAAATATTAGAGTCATAGAGTAATACAGCATGGAAACAGGCCCTTTGACCTAACTAGTCCATGCTTACCATGATGCCTACCAAGCTGGTCCCATTTGCCCTCATTTGGCCCAAATCCCTCTAAACCCCTCCTATCCATGTACTTATCCAAATGTCATGGAGCTTGCATGTTTTCCCTATGACTGTGTGAGTTTCTTCCAGGTGCCCCAGTTTCCTCCCACGTCCTAAAAAGATGCTGGTTAGTATGTTAATTGGTCACTGTAAACTTGCCCCTAGAGTGTACAATATATAATCTGGGGTGGCGTGAAAGGGGGTGGGGGGTGGGAGAGGAAAGTGTTGATAGAAATGTGGGGAGAATAAAAATGGGTTAGGTAGTTAGAAAGAACTAGTGTAAAAATTGGTGCTTGATAGCACGAACACAGTAAGCCAAAGGAGCAGTTTCCTTGCTGTATCTCCAAGACTCTGAGAACAGTATTATTTATACTGAAGCTGGTCCCAGTAGTTCTGCGTGCAGACAATGTGGCAATTGATGCCTATTTTAATAAGAATGAGACCTACAAGGGAATGAAACTTATTTCCGGAGGCATTGTGTAAAGGTCTACCAGGAAAACCAATTCCCTGGATCACTGAGTCAGTAAATAGATGGTATAAATCTAAGAATATTACCAAAAGAACAAAGGAAGCTCAGCATATTTTGTTTTTAAAAGAGTGTTCTCAGGACATGAAAAGGCCAAATAAAACCAAAATCTAAAATAGAATTAACAGCATTTCAAAATGGTGAATAAATATTTCACAAAAAGGATACAGAAAAAGGCAAGCAGATATGACTACATTGATAGCTCTTTCAAAGTTCTAGCACAGATGAAATGGCCAAAATGGCCTCCTTTTGTAATGTAAAATTCTGCGTAATTGCATTCAAAGCGTAATGTGTAGGAGGAGCAATTGTCATGATTTTGATTTATCAGGGCTCCACTGAGAAATGTAAAAACTTGCAATAAGATCTTGAACACCATGTTATTTAGAACAAATAGATAGCTGGACAACTTACTGGATCTGATATTAAGTAACAGGCAGATAATGAAGCAGAACAAACTTGGTGAACGAATTGGCAAAAATTGATAGGGCTTATAGCAAGGGAAAAGTACAATAGAAGTTTTCAAGCTTCAAAGGCAGGCTCTGAAGTTATTAAGTGTTTAGGGGGGGCACTGGGCAGGTGGATTGATGGTTACTGGATGGGGAGGTGATAGAAACAAAGGGAATTAGTCTTGGGGTGGAGGAGATATATACCACTAGGACAGAGAACCATATCAATGAAGGAAGTAATGAAAATGCCTCAGTTAAATGTTGCTGTCAATCTGCTGCTGCTCATTGATTAGATAGGGGAGTAAATCAACCAGCGATGGAAGATATGAATAGCTATGGACAAAAGTTTTTTTTGTTGGTATCCCCAATTCTATTTGGTGACAAAAATGAAAAATGATGATTTTGTTTTTAGACTACTCTAAACAGAGTATGGTCTGAGCAAATTCGAATTCACAAATTTACACCCAAATTTAGTATCCTACGGACCATGAATTGCACAATTAAGGATCTCAGTGTATACTTCAATCAGATTCCCAAGATAACTAACCGTCACCCAAGCCAATATAATGGATTCACAACCCATGCTGGGGATGACACATCACTGCTCAAAATTCAAATATCCAACATCCATTCTACAGGTCCTGAATAGATGAAGATAATGAACAAAATAGTATTAGCTTTTACATATCTGATTTTTTTTTGTTCAAACTTTTTCTTAAGCTGAAAGCATTTAGTGTTGATAAACTTTAGTACTGACAGACAACAATGGATCAGTAATTTTCTTTCATTAATCTACTCTGAAGTACATTTCATACTACTTCTTCAGGCAACAGACTTGGAACTATACTCAGAAACTGACAAATACAAACGGTATCCGCTGTCTTCAAATTCCAACACACCATAGGATGTAAAATGCCAAATATGCTATTGAACATCAAAGTAATCAGCATCAAAACTTTACAATAAGTATGAAAATTGGCATTAAATTTGTCTTGGTGTGAACTTTTAATTTTTCCAAGATAAATACCCATTCCCCATTATGATGTACAGTAGAAAGCAAATTAGATGCATCAGATTCAAGATCCAGAATTCTTTCAGCTGCATGAGAAAAAAAGTGGCTTTTCATCTTATCAACCTGAAATACTAACAAATGTAAGCTTCAGTTGTGAAAGGCAAAAACCACTTTGGCATCATATTTGCTCTGTAACTGATTGATCAGTACCATTACCTTTTACACAGACACAACTGTAATTTTGTTTTATGAATAAGGATTTGGTAAACAAATACAAAAATTACATTACCTGAAGTATGTAACCATTGGTATTTAATTTCAACTCTCTCAAATACTTATTGCAATTAACAAACATTCAAGCTATTATCTGATTTTGTATTTTGTCTTCACAAAGTTTAAAGAGACATACATTCAAAGGTAATAGATGACATGAGGGAATTATTGTGTGTGACAGCTTGGTTCTGTTGTTAGGACTTTCACCTGAATTAGAAGGTGACAGTGCTAACAACTTAATCTGAGTCACATTTTCAGTTTGGGTTTAAGTCCCAAACATGAACACATAACCTCGATTAAATTTTAATGCAAATATAAAGCCACATCTGATTGTTTGGGTACATAAAGAAGCTTTGATAACACTATTGAAATTATACTTCTGTTTTCTGACCAATTTATCCTAACCAGCATCAGCTGAACCAGATTGACCCAGAATTTGTAGCTGTAATGATGACAACATTGCCAATATTCTCGATGATTCCTCTGCAAAGTTGACAACAACCTTTTCTCCATTAAACATGAAAATCCTGACATTGATGTCAGTGATATCCTGCCCCTCTACAGATGCAATGCTGCACTTGATTACAGATGCAATGAATGCAAAATTGGTGATTTCACTTTGAGATACTGAGAAAAAAAAATCTGGAGGTCCAGGGGAAATGATACAGCAAGAGGATTTTGTAAAGAGAATTCTGAAGTCCAGCACTTTGATGGCAGAAAGCTCTGTCATCTATAATAAAGTGGAGCCAAAACTGAAGGATAGGTATTGCAGGAAGATGTCCAGAGGTAAATTGGGGCAGAGTCATGATGGGATTTATATGAAGATGAGAATTTTAAGTTAGTAAATGGGAGGATAGGATGACAAAGACCCAATATGAAACCAGTGTTATTGTTGAACTTTATGAAAAGTGAGCATCAGCAGGTTGTTAACCGTCATGTTCAAATTATAAAACTTCAGTATATAAATTCACATAGTTTGCTTTTTAACTTTTTTTCTGCCAGAAATGTTTATATTACAGATTTAATGATTTTCCATTGACACAAGTAAAATTAGACTTTTAGTGCACACATTCTACTTTTGCACATTCTACATTTTACATAAAGATGTTTAGAGATATAGTTATTGTTACATGTCCAGCACGGGTAATTTCTTTTTCAAGTGTGGTTGTAAAGTACAAGAACGACATTTTGACTGTGATAAATCTTCAAATACTGTTCAATTTGTAGTGTTGAGATTTAATATGATAGCATTTTACAATACAAGTCAATATAATTAATGATTACACTGATATACATGTCAAAGCCTTTTGACCCTTGATCAAAAAGGGATTTGATCTAAAGTTTTCCCAAGGTTCCTCATGGTAGACTGATCCAAAAGATTCAGGCACACGGGATTCACGGTGATTGGCAAATTGGATTCAAAATTGGCTTGGCCACAGAAGACAGGGTGGTGGTGGAGGGGTGATAGTCTGAATGGAGGTCTGTGACCAGCGGTGTTCTGTAGGGATTGGTGCTGGGACCTCTGTTGATAGTGAAATATGTAAATAATTTGGACAAAAGTGTAGGTGGGTGGATTAATAAATTTGCAGACGACACAATAATTGGTGGAGTTGTGGACACCAAGGAAGATTGTCAAAGGATACAAGTATGAGGTGTTGCACATATGGAAATTAAATGTAAGAGGAAGGTTTACAGAAAATGGCAGGGCCCTTAGGAGCACTGATGTATGGAAGGATCTGGAGGCTGCAAGTCCATAGCTCCCTGAAAGTGACAACACAAGTAGATAGGGTGGTAAAGAAGACGTGACATACCTGACTTCATCAGTTGGGGCATAAGGTATAAAAGTCATGTTGCAGATGTATATAACTTTGGTTAGGCCGCATTTGAAGTAGTTTGTGCAGTTCTGATCCCCATATTACAGAAAGGATGTGGAGGCTTTGCAGAAGGTGCAAAAGAGTTTCCCTAGGATGTTGCCTGGATTAAAGAGAATTAGCTTTAAGGAGAGGTTGGACAAACTTGGATTGTTTTCTCAGAAACATTGGAGGCTAAGAGGTGACCTGATAGAAGTATATAAAATTTTGAGGCACAGATAGGGTAGATAGTCTTTTTCCCAGGGTGGAAGTGTCAAATACTAGAGGGCCTAGTTTTAAGGTCAGAGGGGGAAAGTTTAATGGACATTTAGGAGGCAAGTTCTATATTTAAACAGAGTAGCAGGTGCCTGGAATGCACTGCCAAGGTAGGTGGTGGAAGTAGATAGTATAGCAACGTTTAAGAGGCATTTAGATAGGTAGATGAACAGGCAGGAAATGGAAGGATATAGACTATCTGCAGGCAGATGTGCAGTTTAAATTAGCATCATAGTCTGCAGAGACATCGTGGGCTGAAGGACCTGTTCCTGTGCTGTACTGCTCTATGTTTATTCGGGACATTGAGCAAATCAGACTAATGGGAGATTTCAGACCGTACGGATGCAAAAAGAATTCATCGAAACAATTCAGCTCGAAATGGAAGTAGCGCGAAATAGACTGTCACTTGACGAGGCAGATTCGAGCAGCGTCACGGCAACCATTCAGGAGAGTACCGCCAAATGTTTAGGTCGCAGAATGTTGGTAACTGATAGTGAACATTGAACAATTACAAACAGTGATTTCAGCCAAACAGCAGCTGCCATTGTTAAGGCATATTTTGTTAAAAATATTTTTGGTTCATATGATCCTCTCCAAAATAGTGTGTTATAGCGTTCCGATAACAAACAAAACAGCACCATTAGACAACCTATTATTGCAAATGTCAATCGTTTCCCAAGACGCCTTAATATCTAGACTAATTTTTTGCTGCAGGACAGTTCTAAATAGGAGATAAAAGGAAATACGATTACGGCGACATTTTTTCAAATAGTTCATGTTTACTTAACGTTTATATTGGTTATGTTAACACACGCAAAATTGTGTAAAAGGTTGTGCAAAATTGTGTAAAATTCCAGTCGCTGATTATATTATTCATTCTCATTCATAAATATCACAATCCGTGGTTCAGCATTTTTTTGTTGGCTCTGGAGCTTACGGTTGACGTAAAGCTGCAAGATTTTATTTTAAACATACATAGAAAATATGCGAGTTAAAAGTTATGTATGCCATGAATGTCAGTAGAAAATGCCAAATAGTTGTTTTAGATTAACCAGAACAGTTTTAAACACAAATTTTAAAATTACTTTGTGGGCCGAAGGGCCTGAATTGTGCTGTAGTTTTTCTATGTTTCTATGTTACTAAGAATTGCATTTTTAAATGTTTCCTTGTTCTATTGCTCTAAACACTGATATTCAAATTTACTGATTAAAACAAGTCGAGTTCAATCCCCTAGGTATTTTGACACTTTTGCTGCCGTTTCTTTAGACTGGTATACTACTAATCTGCTATATAGAGGAAACTCTTGGCTGGTCTTGAATTGCGGATCAGCAGAAATGGCTCCGTAAAACTTAAAAGCATTGGAAAAACATTGCATGGATAATTCAAATATCAGATGTCGCAAAATTATAATATTGCAACGATGTCTAATAAGGTTTGTTACTTTGCCTGCAGGATTTATGCATATTTCAAATGGTGAGATATACAAAACACTATAATACAAAATAAATGATGAGCGCTAAAACAGGAACACGGGTTTACGGAAGTTCTTTCCACAAAAATGCATAATTCTGATAACCATTTTATTCCGACACCGAATGTGTAATCAATATATCATTAGCATTTGTCTTGAACGAAAGAGAATTGAAGATTTTTGAGAGCAGGCATTCTTCTTTTCGTTAATATTATAAACTGATCAAACTGACTTGTTTGTTGCGGGAATATGTGTTTGAGCGGGATTAAATTGTTACAGATAAAACCGTTTACAGTGGGAAACTCAGCACTGAAAATGGCAACAAAGTGATAGATAACCCATTATGTTAAAACTGTACAACAACTGTATTGTATTGTAGTTTTAATTTAGTATATTCATACTTTACGTCCGTTTTTAAACACTGCAAAATAACCTCTCAATAACCCCCCTCCCCCAATTTGATCATTCCTCCTAATTGAGTCTTTCGGATGAAACTAATTTTAAGACTTCACTTGAAGTTAAGGAATGTCTCACTCCATTATGGCTGTTGTCGTATTTTCCAAGGCAATCCTTCAGTGATTAAGAGCTTTCATCGAGTCGTTCGAAATATACCAGAAGCAAATTTATTACCGTTTGGAGTCAAACTGCCAGGTATAGAAGACTAACTACTTGCTTCCGCACAACTATTCATCCGCCATGCTTACGTATGTGAACTAAGGCCAACTCAATGTACTGTATATACGCATGTAACAAACTATATTGTTGCATTCCTATCCAAGTTAAATGGGGATGGATTGAAATATATAAATTGTTAATTCCGCCTTACTGTGAAAAGTAAACCTTAATAACAACAGCGCAAATGTACAAATTAAGTAGGTTAAGAAATGTTCTGATAAAATCTGATCAAGATGTAACATCACAAATAATCTCCATCACCTGCGATATGCTCTGTGTAAATGTTAGCTCACTAATGTTGAGTAGCAACCGAATCATTTTGGCAGGATGTTTCATGTTAACTGCGTCTCTGTGCTTTGATGAAGGGAATGATTAATTAGATGGTCTGCCGTGGAGAGATTTGACAGTAAATTGGGAGCACTCTAAAATCAACCATTACATTGTGAAAATAGAAACCATAAATGTTGTCGAACAGATGCTTAGATTAAATATCCCAAATCGTTTATGCGAATCATAAAGAATTTCGATTTATCTAATACACATACAATGTATTCTTAAATATACAGTGACAGCAAAATCCAATACATCCACCAGTTTGATAAAGTACTGCGAGATGTGGCTTTAAACTAAGAATTCATATTCCGGTGACGGAGTAAGAGTTGGAAAGCCAGATGTGTATATAAGTTCAAAACTATCAGCTTTGCAAACTTTCAATATGCTCAGATATTACAGGCATTGTTATATCAGTTACATCAAAGGACTGATGATATACACAAGGTAGTAGCTGTCGAACGATCAAAACCCTGAGCGAGTTAAGGTTAGTTACTTGATTAAAGTTACTACAGTCCGATAAAACTTTGTATAAACCGGAGTGCCACATATTCACGTCCGAATAATAATTCACAATTTCAGATCTTCGACTTTAATAAACACGAAATATAAAGGTTGGCTGTTTAATGGAAAATATTTTCTCAATCTGGGTTTGAATATTACTATGCTTATAAATAGAGTCAAAATATTCCAGTAAAATCGCTATAGCACAGTATGAAATGGGGAGGTTTTGTAGAAACTTTTTGCATTTCACCTTTTACATACCATATAAAGACATAATTAATTACAAATATTTTCTATATCGTTTGAGCCGATATGTAAAAACAAAACATTTACGAAATATCTCCAAATAGATAAAATTTGATTGGCTGTTGTGAAAGGCTGAAACAGCATTTGGTACCACCCTCCCCACACACAAAATAAATTATACAAAATTGATCGAGTTTAAAATTCAGAAAATATTGTCCGCACAGTGTAGCAATTCTGTCAGTCAGGACTAAATCACCAGTAATACAAATCTACCCTTTTCCCAATCAACATTTTCATCTAAATATTATTCAAGATTTTAGGAGACTTGGTTCATCTTAATTTCCACATTTTCTACAAACATTGAGGTGGCATTTGTTGTTTATTTTAAACTGGAACAACATCGACAAATAGAAACAAGCAGAATGCTAAACATACGCAGCAGATCAGGCAGTATCCATGGAGACAATAAAGTTTACATTTCAGGTCATTACATCTGAGCTGAAACATTAACTCTGTTTCTCTCCACTGATACTGCCGACCGTGCTGATTTATCTCCACGTTCTCTGCTTTTATTTCAGCTTTCCAGCAACTGATGTTATTTTGTTTTTCGAATACATCTACTAAGTTACTAATCGGCTCTTATTTAGTTAAATAATATTAAGGTGGGCAGAGGGCAGCTTGTTGCAGCATCATTTTACTAGGTCCAGTGTGTATGCACATACTAACAAGCCGTAAAGTACTTCAGAACTTAAGACCCACAAGGATTTCAACTGTAGATGAACTTGAAATATTCTGTTAAACTCGTTGCAACCACCCGCTGCAGAACCTAAACCAGCTTGTGTTTGAGGTTAACACTTGAATGGGCAAATATATGGACCACTTTATGGTGTGGTGTCACAAGACCACCGGCCAATCGCTATAGTAGTTTGTCTATTTTATTTTAATTTTGTGCATGTCCAATGGGAAGTTGTGGGCGGCAACTAAGAGATTGGCAGGTACAATCCTTCGCAGAGTTTGCTTCATCTCTTATCTCTCTTTTGTTATTCTGCATCTCTTTCCGAACCCTGCCTCTCCTGTCCACCAGCTCAAAATCCTGCTCTGTAAAGTCCCACGGAATTACAGAATGGACAGCGCGTTCATTCTAAAGAATAATCCTCCTAAAATTGCCGGAATTTGCGTTTATTTTCAATTACATTAACAACGTGACACCCTCGCGTGGCGAAAGCTAATAAATGATTCGGTCATGGAGAGAGGGGCTTCTTTTGGATTATACCGGTGTTGTGTGTTATTCGCGGTAATTCTGACAGTATTTCCATGCTACTGTCAAGGAAATTGGATGTAAGTAAAGCTTAATACTTGAAAGCGTTAGATGCCAATTTATTTGCAGCGTACGGTTTATTTGATAGTGATGTACTTTTCTATATACTCGCGACAGGTGGCTGGGATCTGCAGCCAGTGGAGTTACGGAGAAGATGGGATGTCTAGGTTTGCCTCTTTCAAACAAACAGAAAGATCTATGCAAAAGGAAACCCAGCCTTTTGCCAGCCATTAAAGAAGGAGCGCGCATTAGTATCTACGAGTGCCAAAGTCAGTTTAAACACGAAAGGTGGAATTGCTCTATCACTAATGATTACTCTGTGTTTGGCTATGAGCTAACCAGTGGTAAGTCAATAACACACATCTTTAATGAATTCTCTAATCCAGGTGCAAAGGCATTACTTCAGATCTCCAACTAGAGTACAACGTTGGGTTTAATTATTAGGTGACAACGAAGTACACAAATACAACTTTAGTGCTTCTCATTACCGATTAACTCTCATGCTACCGTTGTAATAAAGTTGTTGCATTAGTTTTAAGTGTTATAATAATTTAAAATTTAACAAGGCAAATTGATGAGTTGATTCGACTGCCGCGTCAAACCGCAAATAACCGATTGTTTAGCTTAAAGCTGTAATAGGCTGTTCCGCAGGTTATTGTATCCATGTGATTTCCGTTAACTTTTTCAACGAGGTTTTTTAAAAATCTTATCAGGTGTCCGTTTGGTAAAATAAAACGTTTCCTAACAATAACATTAAAAAAATGCAAGGAAGATGATGGAAACAGTTGAAATGAATTTTAATGAGGAAATATAAAGAGTATTTAAAACTATAATATTACATTTCAACAACGAACAATGTTAAACCAACACCTTGTCATTTGTGGTATTACAAGTACCTTTTAAAAACATGATATTTATTTACGATAGGTGTTTTCTGTAGGATAAAATTGTCTAAACTTTAAAAATTTGCTAAAATAAATTGAGTCACTTAGAGTTTTTACGTGCCTTTAATGTCACGTTTCTCTGGTGTATTAACATTTTAGTACAATAAATGTAGTTTTTAAGGGGATCAAAGAATGTCGGACAGATAGCAATCGGCGGTGTTCGTTAAAACGGTTTTGTAAGCTTGCTAGGTTACAGTGAAAAAAACTCCTTCATGTCGTCCACAGTCTCACCTAATGGCTGCATTTCTGTGCGCGGTTCACTGCACAGCCCGCAGCTGGGGAAAGGGAATAATGGATATTCACGTTAAAGTATTTGATTCCTATCTATACAGCATTGTGTGTGCCGTTTGCACAGGAAGCAAGCCGACCATATTTCAGTGAAATGGAAATTAAGATTTGCTAGTTCTTTAGTACTTGCCGCTCACTTGCTCTCCTACCTTTCAGAACGCAAGCCGGAACCATAAAGTAAGCCGATAAGAATTTATCATTTGTTAAATATTCATTCATGAAAAGACAGCCACCTACTCACCCTACACATGCTGTAATGAGTCTTGGGTCCTGCGTGGTTGCCGAAGTGTTGACTTTCGGCTCCAGACTGGCGCCGCATCGCGGGAATGAAAGACTGGATTGAGTGAAATTCCTGTAACAACTTCCAGAGATTGTGGACGAATATAATCATTTTTGGGAAGAGTTTCGAAAAAAAGTGTGGTTTTTAAATACTTTCGCAGTCCGACTGTCTCTTCGCTGTATTTCTCAGTCTGGAGGATGTTATCTATGCATCCGCTGCATTGTGCAAATGCTGCAACAGCTAAATTACGAAATACATTTTAAAAAAACACGCATTGTTCATTTAGCAGGTCAATAGCAGTCTCTCTCCGCAGCTGCTGTTTGACCAGCTGGGTATTTTTAGCATTTGGTGCAAATTCCTCCCGTTCCACGGCCATTTTGCCGTTGCAGAGATGCCCAGGGTAACGCCGTGTCCTTCTCCCTCTGCTCTGGTGTGCAGGTACTAAGGAGAGCGCCTTCATCCAGGCGGTGATGGCGGCGGGGCTGGTGCACTCGGTGACGCGCGCCTGCAGCGCGGGAAACCTGACCGAGTGCTCGTGTGACCGGAGCCTTCGGAGCGGCGGCTCGGCCGACGAGGGCTGGCACTGGGGCGGCTGCTCGGACGACCTGCAGTACGGCATCGCACTCAGCAGGAAGTTCGTCGACGCGAGCGACAGACCGGTGGAGGGGGAACTTGGGGCGGACAAGGAGGCGCGGACGACCATGATCCTGCACAATAACGAGGCGGGTCGACAGGTAGGAGAGCAGGGCGGGTGAGAGCGACCCAGGTCTGGGTATATTTCCCCTCAGTGAACAGTTAAACTCGTGTGGTCTTTCCATCATCAGTAAGTGTGTTCAAACATGGCAACAACCTCATTGTGCTGGAAATACTTAGCAGACCAGCCAGCATCGCTGTTTGGTTGGTTTCTGCGAATATGTGACTGCCTGCTCGGTGCAATTGTGGCAAAGCTGGAAGTCATCCAGACTGGAGATGAAAGGGACATTTCCCTGTCAATCAAACTTTATGCCCACACAGCTGTAAACTGCAGATGATGGAAATCTGAAATAAAAATAGAAAGTGCAGGAACTGCGCAACAGAACAGGCAGCATCTCTGGAAGGCAAGAGTTAACGTTTCAAGATGATTTTTTTGGCACAAGTATATCTACAATTAGTTTCCACTGCGCAAGAGAATTTTTTTTACTGGGATATGTTACTGTAGCTTATGTTTCTTCTCTTTGAACAGTCTCTATTTTCTAAGTAAATTGACTGGTGTACAATAGGCTATTTGCTGAATCATGGCCCTGCCCTAGCTCTGACTCATTGGTTGATCTAGTGTTACCAGTGAATGTTCTGTGCTTTAAATTGTCTTTTGCACACCAAGCAAGAGACTCTTAGGATAAGAATATAATCATTAACAGATAAGGGTTCAAATTGTACTAATGAGGAACCTTTTATGTTGTTATCAAGTAGAAACTCAAAAGGTTGTTTTGTGCTCTGAGGTGGGTCCTAACTCGCAAGATATTTGAATTCAGGCAAGAGAAGAATATGAGCAGGAGTAGGCCACTCAATCCTGCCCCATCGTTCTGTATGATCATAGCTGATCTATGCTGGTCTCATCTCCTCTTCTGTGCCAGTTCCTCCATAACCCTTAATTCCTTTCAAATATTTATCTATCTCGGCTTTAAGTGTATCTAATGATCTGACCCCCACCTCTGTCAGGGGTAGAGACTTACAGAGATTCACTATCCTCAGAGAAGAAGTTTCTACGTACCTCAGTTTTAAATGACCAGCACCTATTTTGTCCCCTTGTTTGTGGTTCTCCCACTAATAGAAACATCTATGAAGTTACCCTGTCATGCCCCTTTAGAATATGTTTGAATAAGGTCACCCCTCATTTTTCAATAAGGAATACAAACTCAAGCTGTCTGGTCTCTCTTGATAGGACAAACCTCTCATCCCAGGAATTAGCCTGGTGAATCTCTTTTGAAATGCCTCCAATGGTACTATATCCTTTTTTAAGTATGGGAGCCAAAACTAGGTGCAGTATTCCACGTGTCACCAACACCCTTTACAAATTTAACAAAAGCTCTCTCTTAAACTCCAACCCCTTTGCCATTTGCCTTCTGAACTTCACGTTGTACCTGCCTGCTAACTTTTTGGGATTTGTTCAGTTCATTCATTTGCAGTATCTCTCCATTTTTAGATAATCCACCTTTTGATTCCTCTTACCAAAGTGCATGACCTCATGTTTCCCCACACTAAGCTAAAGAGCAAGTGCAGTTGTTTCCCTTTGGATTTCTCAGATTTTTCTCTAAATAAAGCTTTTTCAGGTTCCAACAAATGGGGTTGAGGATCTTCAGTTATGCAAGTTAACCAGTTTTTTTCTGTATGCCTATCTTGGCTTGCTATTTAGAACTAAGCCCAAACCTAAACTGTGATTCACAAAGAAAACCGCTGGAGGAACTCAGCGGGTTGAGCAGCATCTGTTGGGGGTGGGGGGAAAGGGGGAGGAATCGTCAACATTTCCCTCCCTCCCAGAGGCTGCTCAACCCGCTGAGTTCCTCCAGCAGTTTTTCTTTTGCTCTAGATTCCAGCATTTGCAGTCTCTTATGTCTTCATTCTCCGAGATTCAGTGGCAAAGGCCTGACACGGTATTATGAAATATTTCAGTTTCCACTTCCCAGGGCTGTTTGAGTGGTGTTGGAACCTTTCATTTTCTGATGAGGTGAGAGTGATATCACCTAAACCAAAAACTGTCTCAATTCAAGCCAAAGTTAGAACAACTTAACTTGCTGCTATCCCCATCTGGATAACGTTAGAGTACTGTGGGCACAGTGTTGAGAGTATAAACAATTAAAGTTCTGCAGAAATTTTATCCTTACTGATATTTGTGTAGTGGATTGTTAATAATTCAGAAATATAGCACAAAACTGGCAGAAAAGAATGTGCTGAGACTATAATTTTGTTTTACTTCATCATTGAAAATAGTGACAGGAAATTAAGCTGTTCTTGGAACGCACATACTCAATATGTCGTGCTTAATCTGCATTGGCAAACTTCACAATTATTTCCTAATTACATCTTCAATCCATTTATTACTATCATAGATCTGGATTTTTTCCTAATTGTGACATTCAAACTACAGTTAATATTCACTAATTAAGTTTGGAATTCAGTGTGCTCATTAGAATAGCAAAAGGGTGACCATTTTCCAAAGTTTGCAAGTTGTAATAATCATAATTGTACCAACACGAGCTGCTCAAAATATGGTTTGTCATTTTCACACAGACCTACATTGGTACCCATGCCCCAGTGCCATTCCAGTTAGGCTATTGAGATGTGATCTAACCACAAAACACACTATAATTATCATATAAGAAGTGATAATTGCTTAGCATTGATCACATAATTATCATGTGAATTAAACGGGGATGCAGATTCTGGGCACAATTTGACACTGAAGTTGAAGGTTTCAATGCTTTATGGTGTTTGGAGCTGCATTGGGTCTTGAAACTGATTTGCGTTCCATAGATTTAGCACTGACATGGGCTTCAAGGCTTTCCATAACAATAAACCCGAGAATGCCTCCAAAGGCAAAGGAAGCATTTGAAGTGATGTTTCACAAAGCTTTCATTTACATGGGGTACACTAAAATTCCATCTTACTGCAAAAGCACATATTACAGCTGTGTAAAGTCATTGTCCAGACTTAAAAAGATTCCTTTTCCATTTCTTGCTTTGAAAAAGAACTCGGAAGGAGCTCATGATCAGTGAGGCACAAACAGCTGGTATTTCCAATTGGGTCTTAAAAGTAATGTATGCATGCTTAGTTTTTTCAGGCTTGATTTAGTTAACGTGGAATAGGTTTCCAAAAACTCACATTGCCTCCATTACACTGCACTGTAATGTAAGTACCTCATATATTCTCAGAAAACAGAGCAAATGAGTTTCTGTGGTGAAGGTTACTTTTTCCGTGGTGAAGGTTACTTAATGTCTGTTATGTGTAGATCAGTGCATATCATTTCATAATTATCCCCAGGTGGTTGTTAATTGAAAAATGAAAACACATGCAAGGCTTAATGTACAAGGCTTGTGTATACAAACTTAACAAAAGTGGTGGTAACTCTTCTTTGATGGCTGTTACAGGCTGTGTCCAAATTGATGTCCGTGAACTGCCGTTGTCACGGTGTGTCTGGCTCGTGTGCAGTGAAAACTTGTTGGAAAACCATGTCTTCCTTTGACAAAATTGGCCAATTCCTTAAAGAGAAATATGAACACAGTGTCCAAATCCTGGACAAGTCAAAGAAGAAGGTTCGTCGCAAAGACAAGGAGCAGCGGAAAGTGCCAGTGAACAGGGAGGACCTGGTGCACATTAAAAAGTCACCCAATTATTGTGTGGAGGATAAAAAGTTAGGCATCCATGGAACTCGGGGGCGTCAATGTAACCGAACCTCTCCTGCTGCAGATGGCTGTAACCTGCTGTGCTGTGGACGGGGATATAACACGCATGTTGTCCGGCATGTGGAGCGATGTGACTGCAAATTTGTGTGGTGCTGTTATGTGCGCTGTCGGAGATGTGAAACAATGACTGATGTACACACCTGCAAGTAGCTTCAAGGCATCAATAAAAAGTCAAATAGAACAAGGGAAAAGCTTTGCACCAAAGAAGCATGAGATCTTATTGGTTTTAATGAACAATTAACATTAAACAAATTTGAGCAAACTGTAATAAAACATTTGGATGGTCATGACCTTCAGTTGGGTAGAAAATATATACAATAAATTTCAATTCATATGAGCTCAACATCAACGAGCAAAAGGATAAGACCATCACCACTTAAAATAATTGTTTGGTCTCTCAAATTGTAGAAAAACTTCAAATAAAAATAGTCAAAAGAAAAAACTCAGAGGAACAGCACAAGTACTGGAAATACTATGGAGACGCAAGCACTGCATATACTGGAATCTGGAGCAAAAAAACAAACTGCTGGAGGAACTCACTGGGTCAGGCAGCATCTGTGGAGGCAGAGGGACAGTCGATAGTTCTGATGCAGGGCCTTGACCAGAAAGGTCAACTATCCCACTGCCTCCACAGATACTGCCTGACTTGTTGAGTTCCTCCTCTTTTTTTTTTAACTAGAATACTATAATTAGAAGCATTTTTAGCAGAAATTGTATAAAGTATCATTTTAACATTCCAAATTAAATGCTTGAAAACTTTGTATTTTTATATAAGTATAGCATAACTTATATAAAATGGCTGCTGTACTTTGTTAAACCATAGAATAAATTTAAAACTACGAAGAGGTAGCATTGTCTGAAGTTGAAATATTATATTGACTTCTGGAAGATAAAATCTTCTAAATTACTGATCACTGATGGAAATGGAAACATTGAGACACTGTATTTCGGTTGCATGGCAACAGTGTATCTAAAACTATTACTTACAAAGTAAAATAATTTAACTTACTATGGTGTGTTCTAAAAGAATAGTGGTTCATACCTATTGGAAAATATATGTACAGAGAATTTTAATTTTGGACAACAAGCATTCTAACAGCTTAATATCTGTAAATATTTAACTTATGCAAAATGTGTAAAAGGTCAGCCATAATCTCACTGTAAAAATTGTAGATTATCACAATTGCTTTGCTATGTTGTGTATAAAATGCAGTAGTGAATTGAAAACATTTAAAATGTGTGTTTTTTTTCTTGTCTTTTTGATATCTGCACGTTACTGATAAATGCCAGTTTTGGAATTTAATTTTTGATACATGCATGTCTTGCAGGAAATATTCTTAAAAGTGGAAGATAAATGTGTTTTTGTTACAACAAATGCATTTTTAAAGTTACCTTTTCAAAAAATCTGGGCTTATGTGTAACATTTTATCTAACTCCTCTTAAACCTCTAGTTTCAATGGAGATAGTGAGCTGTGAAAAATAACATGATGGTGATAAATACCACGTCCATTATTTAAAAGGAGTTTTAGTTTAATGATGACCTTAGGGTTATAGGCCTTGGCCTAATTTGATGTAAAGCTGAAAAATAACAAGTAAAAAATAATCTGTTTAGAATCAAATAAAGTTTGACATTTGCCTCGTCGGTGAATTAATTCTGACTTGAAAACCAGACTGTTAAATGAACCTTATACTAGGCTTCCAGTTCATAATTAACTTGGACCATGATACAACCAGAAAAAAAATGCACACCATTCATGTACAAGAGTATTATAAATTTATATAAAAGTAGATGATCTAAAAAGAAATAGGAACAATTTTACAGGAGGTTCTTGACATCTGCTTTTGTGCATGTTTAGTTAAATGTGGTATCTTATTTATCATGCCTCTTCAGTTTTGAAACTAACAATTGAACATCCTCAAAATAGCACAAAACAGGAAAACTGACAACACTCCATTACAAAATCAAAAACAACCAAGTAAAAGATAATTCAATGCTATTGTTTAGGCAATTCTTTGGATTTTGTTTTACCCATCCTATTTGTAAAATTTCATTGCATAACAAAATAAATTTGTTACACTCTAATTCAAAGTGTGGCAGTTATAAAGTATATTCTTTCAATCTGATGGTGGCGTCTATCCGATGCTTAGTAAGTGCAGTTCAGTCCTTTCAAAATTGGAATACTGAAACTAGGCAAGATGAAAATAAAATTTGTAGACTATAATATACAGATTGATGATGTGTAAAGGGAAATATAATAGCAGCAGCAAAATATACCACATAGAGTTAAATAAATGTAACATTAGTCTGAAATTCTTTTTAAACATTTTGTGGTGAATGAAACATCTGTTATAGAGCTTGTAATAAATATTTTATTGCATTCAATATATTTTTCTCTTGGAACTAAAGCTAAATCCCTTCTTAGTTGCTTTTGATGTGTTAAATGTGGATCATTTGGTAGCACGGTTGCCTCTAGGTCTGAAGTTTGTGAATTCATGTCCTACTCCAACACATAAATCGAGGCCCATAATTTCCAGTGCAAAACTGAGACACTGTCAGAGGTCCTGTCTTCTGGGTGAAATGTTAAACCACGACCCTGGCTGCCTCCTGCATAGACATAGATCCCAAGCCATGATTTCACAGAAAAGCAAGGATCCTCGGTGTCCTGGCCAAAACACTTCCATTAAAAATGATTACTGCCATCTATAGGAGCTCTCAATGTACAAATTGCTACCATGTTTTCTACATCATAGCAGTGACTACATTTAAAAATACTTTAGATGTGAAGTATTGTGGCATATCCTAAGGCTGTTAAGTGCATTTTATAAATTTGTCTTTTTTTGATCTTGAGATAATTTCATTACATCAATCAATATATACACTAACTACAAACTTTCCCAGGTAAAGGGGAAGTATTCCATTATACTCCTGACTTGTGCCTTGTAGATGTCAGGAGATGAGTCACTCACACAAGGTACCTATCCCTGACCTGATCTTGTAGCCACAGTGTTTGTAATTGGTCAGGTTGAGTTTCAGGACATTGGTAGTGCAGGCTCAGCAATGGTAATGCCTTTGAATGTTAAGACTAGGTAGTTAGACTCTTGTTGGAGATGATCATTGCCTGAAAATTTTGTGATGCAAATGTTACCTGCCACTTATCAGCTCATGCCTGAATATTGTCTTGCTGCATGCAGACATGAACTGCTTCATTTGCTGAGGAGTTGCAGATGGAATTGAACATTGTGCGGTCATCAACAAACACCCCAACTTCTTCCCTCAGAGTGGAAAAATGTTATCACCAAAGCAGCTAAAGTTGGCTAGGCCTAGGACTCTGCCTAATCACGCAACAGGGAACATTCCATTCTAATGAAAAAGCTATGAGCATGTGTAATAAAATTTAAGCAATTTAGACATAAAGTTGAAAAGTACAATGGTAATATTGCAAAGGCAAATTCATTTTATGCAACAAAAACAGAAAATGCTGTTAAGCACTCAGCGGCTCAGGCAGCATCCGTGGAGAGAGAATCAGTTAACATTTTAGGTTGACGATTCTTCATCAGAACAGGAAAAGAGAGAGGACAAAGTTTTAAGATGCAGAGAAGATAAGGGAGGGATGGATAGGACAAAGGGGTAGAATGTGCCCACATTTGCCACGGGGAGAAGCTGTTCAATAAGTTAACGAGGACGGTTAGAGGGAGGCAACACAAATGAAGGAATGTAAATGCTGTGGAATGAGTTTAGTCAGAGAAATAAGATGCAAAAGAATATAAAAGCTGAAAAATGCGGAGCTGTAAGAAATGCCCAATAGGTCAGACCTTGCTTGAAGAGAGTAAAAATAAAAGTTGAATGACCTACTGTCAAATCTGGCCAGTGCTGGTAGAAACAGTGAAAGTGAGCTACCTGAAGCTGTTGAATTTGATATTGAACCTAGAAGGCTGCAAAGCACCCAGAAGGAAGATAACTGCTGTTCCTCAAGCTTATGTTTGACCTTGTAGTAATCATGCAGGAGCCCACTGATAGATTAGGAGTGAAATGAAAAATTAAAGTGGGAGGCTACAGGAAGTTCAGAGATGCCCCTAAGGACTGAATGCAAGTCACCTGATCTGTGTTTGGTTTCTCCACTGTAGAGGAGCCCAAACTGTGAGCACCGACACAGTGTAGTAAATTGGAAGAAGTGCAAGTGAATCACTGCTTCACCTGGAAGATGGCTTGGGTCTCTGAGTGGTGGAAAGTAAGATGTAAAAGGACAGGTGTTGCATTTCCTGCAGCTGGATGGGAATGTGCCCATGAGTAGTGGAGTGGTTGGTGGAGGTAGAAGGATGGAGTGAGGAATCACAAAGGGAACAACTCCTCTGGAAAACTGAAAGGGGAAAGGAAAGTCTGTCTCATTCCATCAGTTCTAATCTGAGCTGTGACATCTGCATTGTTATAACCAGGCCCAATGTAAGCTTGAGGAACAGCACCATTTCTTCTATCTGGGCATGTTGCAACCCTCTGAACTCAATATCAAATTCAACCGTTTCAGGTAATTCACTTTGTATCGGAACTGAAGAGTTCTGCCATAGGTCATTCATCTGCAATGTTGCTTCAATTTCTCTTTTTCCCAGTTCTGACAAAGGGTCTTTGAACCAAAATATTAATTGTTTCTCTTTCCACAGATGGCTGAGCTGCTGAGCATTTCCAGCATTTTGTTTAGTTTCAGATTTCCAGCCTATGCAGTTTTTGATTTTCATTTCTATGAAATATGTATAAAACAGCCTTTAGCTATACATTCACCTCATAGGATTTTAATAGTTCTGTTAAATGCTTGAACATGATTAAATTGATACACAGTGGTATTTGAAATTGAAGATGTTACTCTATTATTCAAAAAAGTGGATCAGGATAAGCCCAGCAACTATAGGCCAGTTTAACCTTGGTGCAACAAAGGATCTGCTGGAGGAACACAAAGTGCTGGAGGAACTCAGCACTAGAGGCCGACTAGAGGGAATGCCATATTAGATCTAGTATTAGGTAATGAACCGGGTCAGGTGACAGATCTCTCGGTGGGTGAGCATTTGGGGGACAGTGACCACCACTCCATAACCTTTAGCATTGTCATGGACAAGGATAGGAGCAAAGAGGATGGGAAGATAGTTAATTGGGGAAAGGGAAATTATGAGGCTATAAGGCTAGAGACTGTAACTTGGGATGACTTTTTTTGAAGGGAAATGTACTATGGAGATGTGGTTGGTATTCAGGGATCTCTTGCAGGATGTTAGGGATAAATTTGTCCCAGTGAGGCAGAGAAAGAATGGCAGGGTGAAGGAACCATGGGTGACAGAAAGGTGGAACAACTAGTTAGGAAGAAGAAAGCAGCATACATAAGGTGTAAGCGGCAAGGATCAGACAGGGCTTGTGAGGAATATAGAGTAGCAAGGAAGGAACTTAAGAAAGGGCTGAGGAGAGCGAGAAGGGGACATGAAAAGGCTTTGGCGAGTAGGGTTAAGGAGAATCCCAATGCTTTTTTCTCGTACATGAAGAGCAGAAGGATGGCTAGAGTAAAGGTAGGTCCGATTAAAGACAAAGGTGGGAGGATGTGCCTGGAAGCTGTGGAAGTGGGTGAGGTTCTCAATGAATACTTCTCTTCAGTATTCACCAAGGAGAGGGGCCTTGATGACTCTGAGGACAGTGTTGGTAAGGTTAATGTTCTAGAGCATGTAGATATCAAGAGAGAGGATGTGTTGGAGCTGTTAGAAAATATTAGAACAGATAAGTCCCAGAGGCCTGATGGAATATTCTCCAGGCTGCTTTGTGAGGTGAGGGAGGAGACTGCTGAACCATTGGCTAGGATCTTTGAGTCCTCGTTGTCCATGGGAATGGTACCGGAGGATTGGAGGGTGGCAAGTGTTGTCCCCTTATTCAAAAAAGGTAGTAGGGATAGTCCATGGAATTACAGACCAGCGAGCCTTATGTCTGTGGTGGGCAAGCTGTTGGAAAGGATTCTAAAAGATAGGATCTATGAGCATTTAGAGAATCATGGACTGATTAGGGACAGCCAGCATGGCTTTGTGAAGGGAAGATCTTGCCTCACAAGCCTGATAGGGTTCTTTGAGGAGGTGACCAGGAAGATTGATGAGGGTAGTGCAGTAGATGTGGCCTACATGGATTTTAGTAAGGCATTTGACAAGGTTCCACATGGTAGGCTTCTTCAGAAGGTCAGAGGGCAAGGGATCCAGGAAGGCTTGACCGTGTGGATTCAGAATTGGCTTGCCTGTAGAAAGCAGAGAGTTGTGGTGGAAGGAGTGCATTCAGATTGGAGGGCTGTGACTAGTGGTGTCCCACAAGGATCGGTTCTGGGACCTCTACTTTTTGTGATGTTTATTAATGACTTGGATGAGGGGGTGGAAGGGTGGGTTAGCAAGTTTGCAGATGACACAGTGGTCGGTGGTGTTGTGGATAGTGTGGAGGGCTGTCGAAGCTTACAGAGGGATATTGATAGGATGCAGAGCTGGGCTGAGAAGTGGCAGATGGAGTTCAATCCGGAGAAGTGTGAGGTGGTACACTTTGGAAGGACAAACTCCAAGGCGGAGTACAAGGTTAATGGCAGGATTCTGGGGAGTGTGGAGGAGCAGAGGGATCTGGGGGTTCATATCCACAGATCACTGAAAGTTGCCACACAGGTGGGTAGGGTAGTTAAGAAAGCTTATGGGATGTTAGCTTTAATAAGTCATGGGATCGGGTGTAAGAGCCGCGAGGTAATGATGCAGCTCTACAAAACTCTGGTTAGACCACACTTGGAGTACTGTGTCCAGTTCTGGTCGCCTCATTATAGGAAGGATGTGGAAGCGTTGGAAAGGGTGCAGAGATTTACCAGGATGCTGCCTGGATTGGAGAGTATGGATTATGAGGAGAGACTAAGGGAGCTAGGGCTTTACTCATTGGAGAAAAGGAGGATGAGGGGAGACATGATAGAGGTATACAAAATATTAAGAGGAATAGATAGAGTGGACAGCCAGCACCTCTTTTCCCAGGGCACCAATGCTCAATACAAAAGGGCATGGCTTTAAGGTAATGGGTGGGAAGTTCAAGGCAGATATTAGAGGGAGGTTTTTCACCCAGAGAGCGGTTGGTGCATGGAATGCGCTGTCTGGGGTGGTGGTGGAAGCTGATACATTGGTCAAGTTCAAGAGATTGTTAGATAAGCATATGGAGGAATTTAAAATAGGGGGATATGTGGGAGGAAGGGGTTAGATAGTCTTAGGTGTGGTATAAAGGTCGGCACAACATGGTGGACCGAAGGGCCTGTATTGTTCTATGGTTCTTCTAAGTTAGGCAGCATTTATGGAGCGAAATGGATAGTCGATGTTTCGGGTTGAAACCTTTCCCCTCAGAACAGTGTTCCCCAAGGACAGGTTTTGGGGCCATTGCTTTTACTTTGATTTAGATTGACGACCTGGTCTTGGAGGTTCAAGCTACAATTTTTAAACATGTGGGTGACACAAACTTGGCAGTACCGTGAACTGCAAAGAGCATAATACACTGCAGCAGGGCATAAACAGGCTGATGGAGGTTAACGTGGAGAACTGTGAGGTCATGCCTTTTGGCAGGGAGAATGAAGGGTGGCAATATAGCATAAAGGAAACTGTTCTAAAAGGAATGCAGGAGCAGAGAGATCTAGAGGTATGTGTGCATAAATCATTGAAAGTGGCAGAGCAGGATAAGAGCATGGTTAAAATGGGACACACAGTTCTGAACTTTATCAACAGAGGCGTGGATATGCTGAACCTTTATAAATACAGGTCCAAACTCAATTGGAGTATTGTGTTCAGTTTTGGTTGCCACATAAAAGGATGTAAAGGCATTAGAAGGGATCCAGAAGAGCTTTACATAAATGATTCCTGGAATAAGGAACTATAATTACAAGGATACACTGGCGAGACTAGGACTGTTTTGCTTTGGAGAAGGTCAAGGGGAGATTTGATAGAAGTACATAAAATGACGAAATAACAAGAGTGCATAATGGGAGGCTGTTCCTATTGGGGAAGGATTTGAGGATTAAAGTGACAGGTACAAAGTAAAGGGGAAGAGAACTAAGAGTGACATGAGGTAAAACTTTTTTATGCAGCATGATTGAAATCTGGAAAGTAATGCCTGTAGATGTGGTGGAGACCAGTTCCATTGTGGCTTTCAAGAAGGAATTGGATAAATAAATGGTCAAGATATATTTGCAAAGCAACAGAGAAAGGGCAAGTGGGTAGAACTAAAGAGTTGCTCTGCTAGAGAACTGTCACGTACATGATGGGCTGAAGTACCACTTTCTATACTGTAACCTTTCTATGATTGAAGCACAAGACCCTGAAGTGTCTGCTTTGAGTGAATATGGAGAAAATGTTTCCTTTTGTAGGACAATATAGAACTATGGGTCATTGTTTGAAATTAAAGAGTCACCCACTTAAGACAGAGATGAGAAGTAATTGTTTTCACTTAGAGCATAGTGAGTTTTTGAAGCTCTCTTCCTCAAAGGCTGGTGAAAGTAAAAGCTTTGAATATTTTAAAGGTAGATAGATTCTTGATAAGCAAGGGAGTAAAGATTATTGAAGGAAATGGGAATGTGGAGTTGAGATTACCATCAGACCAGCCATGATCTTTTCGAAAGGCAGAGCAGTTTTAAGGGGCCAAGAGGCCTACTTCAGCTCCTAATTCACACGCTTGTGTGTTATTATAATTTAAGCTAAAACCTGTAGGTAATTAGTAAACTGGACAAGGATACACACCAACAGTTACTTCTTAGGACGATAAGGGAAGTACACCATGGATGATTTTATTTCTAATGTGAATTAACCATTTTGGCTGTTTTTATATTTTGCTTATTGAAAATGCCATGCAAAATATACATTCTTAACCCAGACCCTCATGATTGCATTGTTAAATATGTTGTTCTTATTCCATAAACAGAATTATAGACAAAGACTTGTGTTGGTCTTTGATCCTGCAGCCATAAATGGACTAGATCTAACAGTGCAATTGTCGTTACACCAAAAAGTCAGTTCTTTACGTACTGCTGTAACAACCGTGTTCAATTCCAGAACTGAGCAAATCAATAAAATAATAGATAATAGTAACTTGTAAATGGGAATAATTGAAGATGAGAATATTGCCACAGATTTGCAAAAATCATTTAAATATGTAAAACCAGTCTAGGCAATTAGAATTTAATAGGAATGCAACTGTAATGTAATGCATGGAAATACATAAGAGGAAGATTATTTTACATAATGAAACAACTAATGAGATCACGGGTATTAACAGGCAAAACAGAATACAAAAAGTTGAAGGAAAACATTCCTAAACTGTGATGTTCCAAAGGCCATGTACTAAATTTACAAATATTTTTGCCAGCAAAGTGTAAAGGAAATATTGGAGCGTTGCCAGTTTTGAAGACAAGAGCTGCATGATGTTATTACCTTATGAAATCTCTTCCAGAAAGACATGATGTCTCATAAATTAGGCTGCTCACAAACAGTGCTAGCTGGAAATAAACTCCATGTATTAAAAAATTACCAGAGTTTTACTGGAATAATTAGAGCAAAGTTTTCCTCTGGTTGGTAATTAGTGATAAAGGATCTTCAATTTAAAATTAAGAGAGAAAAGGGTGCAGTTGGATCTTGAGATGCTTTCCCCCAAAGGTTCAGATTATTGAAGATTTGAAACTGAAGAATATACAAAGTTATAGTGAGGCAGAAAGAAGCAGTGGGATTAATTTTAAATTACCCTAACATAGAACCTAAATATTTTTTGCTCTGTATTACCTTAAAAATGAATTGGATTTCCAAGTACAGTCATTTGGCAACTTTTAGGTTCAGATACCAATTGTAAATTACTTTTACCAAATCGTAGGCCTGATTCAAACTTATCTTTTGTCAGCAGCTCCTTAGAGAACTGCTGGCAATGCCTTTCTCATAGGTCAGTTCAGTTCAGTTCTCATTTCTATGCCTTTGGACTACAACATGGAAGTCAGAAATAAATTGGAAGTCAGATGTGCACATACCTGTCTACTTGCTCTGCTGCTGGACTCTCCACCGACAAGGGATGGAGCACAAACAGCATGAACTGAGGAGCTGGATGCCTACTGTGGTTTGAAAAGTATAAGTTACCTACTTCCATACTCCAGTCTTACTGGATGGCCAGGAATTGAGGGCACAAAATAGGGCTGCAAAGTGGCATAGGCAATGGGCCAAATCATGCTTGATTTGGCCCATTGTGTCTTCAACAACCTCCTTAAATGTTCATCCAAGAATATTTCTTGAAGTAGATGCTGTCTTTATGGCTGAGTTTTCAGATTACTGTTTTACAAATTAAGTAACTTGCAACATTTCAAACAACATGCTTGTTTAAAAATGTGATTTTATATCGTATATTTATATCATGGTATCAGTAAATGCATTAATGACTAAAGTGATATTTTAATGAAAGTAAATTGATGCAAAATTACATAACTTCTTCCATAAGAATTGTCATACATATCCTTTGGACATATAAATTCTGATGAAAATGAAAGGAAAAATATATTTTCCCAGTTTACTCAACCAATTTACAAAACACAGATAAGGTGTGTATAATAAGACCTATTGAATTATTTGAATTATAGTAATCCCAATACTAAAATACAGGTGGAATATAAATATTAATTACATTTTTATCCATAGATTCACTTTAGAATAGTTCAAATTGCAGCTTTCCTTTACGACACAAGAAAATGTGTGACCTTCCAATTATCTGCAAAATTCAGCCGTTGTTTCACTCTGAGTCATACAACAAAGAAACAGGCCCTTTGGCCCACCATGTCTATGCCAACCATCAAGTAGATACCTATACTTATCCCATTTACCAGCAGTTGGTCTGTAGCCTACTATGCCATAGCAATTCAAACGCTCTTCGAAACGCTCCTTAAATGTCATGACAGTTCCTGCCTCCACCACCCTCTCAGGAAGCGCATTCCAAACTTTAACCACCCTCTGGGTAAAAAAATTCTTTATCAAATCCCCTGTAAACCCCTTGCTCCTCACCTTAAAAGTATGCCCTCTGGTCTTAGACACACCTGCCATAGGGTAAAGTTTCTTACTATCTATGCCTCCCACAATTATGTGTACCTCTCAGCTTCGCCTGTGCTAAGGAAAACAAACCCAGTCTATCCAGTCTCTCCTCATAAATGAAATGCTCCATCCCAGGCAGCAATCTCCATTGCACCTTCTCCAATGCAATCATGTCCTTCCTTTGGTAACCAAAACTGCACACAATATTTCAGCTGTGGCCTAACAGCTCTGTGCACAAGAGGCTTTTCCTATGAAAAATAACCAAAAATATCAATATAAATTTTAAATTTTACTTACAGCATGGTAACAGGCCCTTCTGGCCCAACGAGTCTGCGCCGCCCATTTTTTAAACCCAAATTAACCTACTTTGAAACGTGGGAAGAAACTGGAGCACCCGGAGGAAACCCACGCAGACACGGGAGAACGTACAAATTCCTTACAGACAGCGACGGGAATCGAACCCCGATCGCTGGCACTGTAATAGCGTTGCGCTAATCACTACACTACTGTGCCGCCCTTTTACAATATCCTTTTACAATATGGTGAAATTCACTAACAAAAATATAAAAGAGGTAACATTCATACCTGCAGCAGATTTGTGAACAGAGACTACAACAATGTAACACAATTGATGAACTAATGCCATCTAGTGATAAATGAGCAGTAGCATTCTTTTGGGGTTTTGAGTGTCTCCTTGTTACTTGTTGCATAACATCAAGGCCACAAGAGCAGGTCAGAAGCTGGGTATCTTATGCCAGGTGACTCACCTGACATGCCATGGTCTTTCCACCATTATATCTTTTTAAAACTCATTGTTTTATCAATGCAATTTAACAAGGCACAAGGTCAAATTGCACTATCATACACTGCCCCCTAAAGGTTACATTGGGAAGTACTGTAAATACATTACAAGGTTACAATTAAAAATTATTGAAATTTGCATGGTCAAAATCTTAAAAAGTAAACAATTAATACTTAATTTGCACAAATACAAATTATAGAATACAGTAAACAAGTGGAATTTAAAGCTGCAGTTTTTGATTTGTAATCAATAGCAGGACAGTACAATATCTGGAACTATACTGCAGACTATTTTTTTGTATATTACAAAAAGGTCAGAGAGTAAGGAGGTTTAAGTAGTCATGCTCTACTCCATGTGTAATGATTTTATTTATGTTCTAAAATGCAATGGTAGAAGAAGATTAAAAATTACATCTGAACAATTTGCAATACATTTAATCAAATTTTAGATTGGATGGAGTTCTGTTGTACCTGGTTTTTGTTTATATATTTTTCAGGATCAGCAATGTCAGCATCTATTGTCCTTTCTTAACGAACCTCAAGAAGTAAGCCACCTTCTTGAATTGCAGCTGTCCTTCTGGTGAGGGTACTCCCACAGTTAAGTAGAAAGTGCCAGGATTTAGGCCCAACAGTGATAAAGGAGTAGAGATAATTTTCCAAATCTGGATTGTGTGCAACTTGAAGATGAACCTGAAGCTGGTGCCTGAAGCTCCGGGTGGTAGAGATTGCACACTTGGGATTGATGTTGACATAGCCTCGGTGAGTAATTGTAATGCATTTTATGGACGGTACACATTGTAGGCACTGTGCAAAGATCATGGAGCACGTGTGTTTAAAGTGTTGGATGGGGCACCAATAAAACAAGCTGCTTTGTTCAGGATGGAACTGAGCTGCTTGTGGTGTTAGTGTAGTGTATTCCACCACACTCCTTACCTGTGCCTTGCAGGTGGTGAAAAGGCTTTGAAGCGTCAGGAGGTGAGTCACTCGCTGCAGACTACCCAGTCTCTGTAGCCATAGTATTTACGTGGCTGGTCCAGTTGAGTTTCTGATCAATGGTGACCATCCTTCAGACCTGCTCAAAGGATGTTGATGGTCTTGGCATTTGTAATACCACTAAATGTCAAGGGTAAATGGTCAGACATTCTTGTGTCAGAGATGGTTATTGCCTGGCACTATTTCGGAGCTAATGAATCTTGCTATTTTTCAGCCCATTGGCTGAATGTTATCTCGGTCTTGCTGATGAGTTGTGAATGGAATTGAACATTGAGAAAACATGATCATACATTCCCATTTCTGACCTTTTGAAGACAAGAAAGTCATTGATGAAGGAGCGGAAGATGGTTGGATCTACAATGCTGCACAGAGGAACTCCTGGAGCTAGAATAATTGACCCCCAACAATAACAGCTATTTTCTCTTATGCAAGTTATGATTCCAGTCACTGGAGCATTTTCCCCTTGATGCCCATTTACTTTACCAGAGCTCCTTGATGCTATACTTGGCCAAATGCTGCCTTAATGTCAAGGGCAGTCATTTTCATATCACCTCTGAACTACAGCTCTTTGGTCCATGTTTGGACCATGGCTGTGATGAAGTCTGGAGCTAAATGGTCCAAGTGAAACCCAAATTGCTGGTCAGCAAGCAGCTTATTGATGAGTAATTGACACTTGATGGCACTGCCGACAATACCTTCCAACCCTGATTAGGCAGGTATTAGTCAGATTGAATTTGTCTCACCTTTTATGAGCAGGAATATACCTAAGCAATCTTCCACATTGTTGGGTAGATGTCTGTGTTGTAACTGTGCTGGGATAGTAGAGTATAAGCCTATCGTTCTGAAATGCACATCTTCAGCACCACAGCTGGGATGTTATTTAGTTCCATAGAACATCCAGTGCTTTCAGCTTTTTGTTGATATAACAGAGTAATCTGCATTAACTGATCATCCACTCAGCACTTCTAGATGAATATGCTTGTGAATGTTATGAAGTCAATTGCTACAAAGGGTTTGAAGAGGACGTTTGCATCCAATACAGTAAAATACCAACTAATTAGGATGACATTTTAAAATAACGTTTTCACCAATATCTCTGAAATAAACATGCTATGTATAGTGATATATGACCTCTTATGGATGTTCCTTACTTTAACAACAGTTATTGGTTCAAATCTTTTGAACACGCAGTTTAGAAACATTTCCTTAACATTCAGGTCTAATAATTCTCTACTTAGACAACTGATCCAGGAGATTCTAGGCATGTTCTTGAGATGAAGTGTATAAACATTTGCAAAAGTTCAAAATACTACTTTTCAATGTTCTAAATCTCAATGAAGCTGTTTATAGATTGATATTGAATTACAATATATCCCTTAACACAATAATTGAGTAATTTTTCAACTTCATAATGCATGTCTGAAGTTTCAGTATTGTATTTCATAATTTACAACATCTGATCATTCCCATACTTTGGGAAGGATTTATCGGCCTTTCAATGTGAAGGGTGGATTTAGTACAAGACCAAGAGTTAAATTCCTTGGAGAGATTACATAAACTAATGCTATATCCCTGGAATTTAGGTTTCAAGAAAGTAAAGGAAACAGATAGAGTACATATAGACTTCTATTGGCTGGGGAATCCAGGACCAGGTTGCATAGCCTAGAAATTAGAGCCAGTATTTTGAGGAGTGGAGTCTGGCAACTTTTCCTCATATATAGAGTGGATGAAGTTTGTCCTCCACAAACTGCAGGTGATGGTGGATCCATTGTTTGATTGTTAGTTATTAATCTGTTGATTGCTAGACTTTTTGTTGGCCAACAACATTATGGCATCTTGGACAAGAATTTTGCCTCTGTTTAATGATTATAATAATGAACATATTTACAATTGGCCAATTCTAATGAATTATTAACTTTAACCATGTTTTAATTTTACTCTTATTTATTTCCACCTTTAGTGTTACCAAAGATTACCAGCACATTGTTAAGTCATATTTTGGGTCGAGTCATCTTTAGAAGGAAGGAGAAGTTGATGCCTTCATCCTAATTTTCACCTGAATGTTAGAAGTGGTCCTCAGACTGGGATCTAAAATCACAAATATCGTCTAAAATGTTGTCAACTGTCTGTATTTCTAACAGAATATAGAAGTAACCACCAAACACTACAACCTTGAAACTGTACCTTCCCATTTATCACTAGAGGGCATTAGCTCATCAGTTGTGCTGCATTGAACATAGAAAATATTGGAAACACTCAGAAAGGCAAGCAGCATCTGTGGAAAGAGAAACAGAAAAGGAGATATAAAAAGGGAAGTACAAATTGCAGAGGTGTCAGGAAGAATGGATAGGACAAAGAGAACATCTGTGATAGGTTAACCTATAGCAAATGGGTTAATGGGGCATTAAAAGTTGATTTTGCTTCTTTGTCTGTGTCATGTGTTGCTAATAGAAGGGCTGTGGGGCATGCCCAACAGGTGAGGGTGAGAGCAGGGTGGAAATTGGTGGCAAAAGTGATTAATTTTTTGAGCTGTGTGTGCAAGAAGTAGCACCAATGCAGCTGTCAATGTACTGGAAGAAGAGTTGAGGCAGTGGGTGAAAAGAGGACAAAAACGAGGACTGTTCACAAAAAGACAAGCAGACCAAGTGCCCACAACTACACCTTTGATCTGAAGAAACTGAGATGAAGAAAAGTTGTTCTAAGTGAGAATGAGTTCAGCCAAGTGAATGAATGTGTTGGTGGAGGGTAATTGGTTGAACAGGCTAAAACAATGGTTGTGTAGAATTCTTCTTGTGGACCTGGGGACAAGGCAGGAAATGGACTGTGCTTGACTGGGGCACTACAGAATTAGTTAATGGAGGAATGACATTCTGGGAAAATGAAGTCCTTGATTAGATGGGAGATGTTTGGTGGTGGGGTCATGGTCTAGAGGGAGATATGAGGATGTATCCAAGAGACGACATTTGGCCTCTCAGTTTGTCAGACCACAAAAGCACCACCTTTGTCAACAAGTTCATTGGCGATATCAGGATTAGTTCTTAGTGAGTGAAAATTCCTTTTGCATATGCTGCCCGACCTGCTGAGTGTACCCAGCATTTTCTGTTTTTGTTTCAGATTTCCAGCATCTGCAATCGTTCTACTTTTCATTTCCCGGTGTATTGTGTTGTTTTATTCTCAATTCATGTAAATATGACTTCCCTATGATTAAATTGAATATGTTGCTCCAATGTGAAACAAGTTCTGAAAAAGAGGCCTCTGCTGAAGAAAGTCAATTTATAAGCCACAGAAGTGCAATGAAGTTAGCAGATCTGCTATAGAATTCTGAGTTCACATTCTTTCTCCTTAATACTTTCCTAATGCAGGGATTTAAATTGATTAAATTTAAATTAATTAGACTTTAGAGTAGACAACCACAATTTCGATGTTTATTTGCACTTGGCCTCTTCTGCCAAACTGATATTCTGATCTGGCATATTGAAGGTTTCATCACATACCTTTCCACACAAGCATCTCAAGAAATGCAATGCAACTGCAATATAGAATAACAGTCTAAGAACACAAAAAAGCCAAACATTCTCCAACTAACAGTTAAAGAATTGACTTTCAATTTGCTTTGGAGTCGGTGCAGAGAAGAATCACAAGGTTGATCCTGGAATAAAGAGGTTGATGAGGCTGGTCATATTGAAATTGAGAGGTGATCTAATTGAAACATTTAAGATTCTGAGGGGGATAATCGGGATAGGGGTATCTAGAATAAGGAATCATCCATTTAAGACATAAATGAGGAATAAAGCTATGGAGGCAGAGCCAGGGAATACATTCACGTTGAGACTGACAGAGCTTTGAACTACAACGGAGTGAAGCGGTACAGGGCAGGAAAGTAGTGTTGAAGCCAAGACTGGATCAGTCATGATCTTATTAAATGGCAGAACAGGATAGAGGGTCGATTGGCCTTTTCCGCTTCCTGCATTCTTATGCTTAACAAAGAATTCGAAAATTTCAGTTCACCACCATTCAGTTTCTGATGAAAGCTCATCGACTTGTTACATTACTTCAATTATTCTCTCTCCACAGATACTGCAGGGCATCTCCAGTGTTTATGTTATTTCAAATTTCCGTCCGCTGCATTGTCCTGCATTTCAAAGAGGGAACTCACTCCAACTCTCTCCTCATTTGTCTCCAAATATTAAAACCTCCTCCAGACACATCAGCTGTTTTTAACAAGCCTTCTCTCTGTACTTTCTCGGCTATTCTTTCTCTCTTGGTCTTTGCATTATCACTGCTATTCCCTGGGTTCAGTCTATCCTCCCCTCTTCTCTGCAACTTACAACATGTTTGATCCCCAACTTCTCCCTGTACTGAACTTCCAGCGTCCATTCTGTTTCTCCCTCCACACCTGCCATCTGACCTGCCGCATATTTCCAGCATCTACAAGTGTTTTGCTTTCGGCCGAGAGCAGACCTTGTCCTGAATGTAAAGAAAACGAAGCGTTTTGAACAGGAGCCAATGATTTAAAAGAGGAACTTGCATTTTCACAGGACGAACGTCGCATCCAAGGGCAACCGAGCCCCCAACGGAAGTGAACTCGAGCCGGCGGGTGGAAGTGACGCAGAGTGGACGGCCGTTGTGTTCAGTGGGACTCGGTGAGAGGCGGTGAGTGACAGGCCCAGGGTTACCATGGTAACGGGGGGGGGGAACCGGGACCTGACCTGTGCTCCTGGCGGTTGGGGCTGTGTGATGGCGGCGGTGATGGCCACTCGCTCCCTCAGCCTCGGTGGTAATTGACTGTGATATCATCGCTGCCCCATCTCTCCCCACCCAAAGAGGAAGTAACCGGGGAACTTGCATCGGCGAAGTTAATGGTACGACCGCTGTAATTAGAGAAAAGTAACGCAGAGCAGACTCAGTTAAACTGTTCTTCGCAGATGCTGTCACATACAAGAGCGATTTAGTACGTCCTGTACTTTATAAAGTACTGCACAGGCTCACGTTTTGTAATCATAAACGAACCTAGTTGGATGCTAGAAGCAAGAGAGAGAAAAAAAGATGTGCGAAATCTGGAGCAAAACTAGAAAAGGCTGGACGCAATCATTAGGTCAGTTTTGATCATTATTCTAGAACCGTAACTTATAAAGAGAAAAACTGGAGATAAGTTATGAGTGGAAACGTGATAGGTAATCGCAGTCAAATATTTGAAAGCAATATTGAGACACTGCGGTGGTTGGAGTCAGAGGTAATTCATCCGAGTCCCAGGACATGGACTAAGAGACATACAGCATAGATACTGACACTGGCTCATTTACTGACAACCATCATTTACACTAACCCTACATAAATCATATTTTTATTCTCTCCAAATTCTCATCAACTCCCTCCAGATTCTACCACTCACCTACATGTTAGGGGCATTTTACAGTGGCAAATTAATTAGAAACCTGCACATCATTTAGGTGGGAGGAAACCGAGCACCTAAAGGAAACCCATAAAGTCACAGGGAGAACGTGCAAACTCCAAACGGACAGGAGCCAAGGTCAGGATTGAACCTGGGTGTCTGGCAATTTGAGGTAGTGGCTCCATGAGCTGTACCACTGTGCTGCCCATCACTGCAGGAGTTCCTCAGGGAAGCATGCTAGGCCCAATCATCATCAATGGATTTATCAATGACCTTCCTTCCGTCATAAAGTCAAAAATGAGAAAGTTTGCTGATGATTGCACAATACCTCATTCCCTTTGAAACTTCTCAGCAAATGAAGCAGCCCATTACTTGAAACTCAGCACCATCCAGGAGCTTGTTTGGCATCCCATTATCAACCTTAAACATTCATTCCCTCCACAACTAGTGCACAGTGTATACCATCTACAAAATGGACCGCTGTTACCCAGATTACTCTGACAGTACCTCCCAATCCCATGACTTCTATCACCAAGAACGACAAAAGCAGCACAAACATGGGAACACCATCGCCTGCAGGATCCCCTCCAAATCACACATCATCCTGGCTTGGAAAAATATCGTCAGACCTTCATTGTCATTGGGTCCTAATCCTGGAACTCCCTATAAGACAGTACTGTGGTGATTCAAGCAGATGGCTCATCTCTGCACCAATACCTCCTCACACTCCCCTCCCCCCACCTTGTACACTGCCATTGCTATCTCTCTTCACAGAGCGAACATCCAAAACTGTAAGACTTTTTATTGTATGAAGAGAGAGAGATCCAGTGAGAGGGATTGAGCAGCATGGTCCTTGGCATTGATGGCCTAGGCAAGGAATTGCGATAGAGGCCTAATGTTGTAGAAACTGCAATTTCTGCAAAATCACAATTCAGGTAGGTCCTTAAGTGGGAGGCAATTGACCAAATAAAAGAAGCAGAAGACCTGTGGTTTGGCATCAAATTAAAAACAAATGTAGAAATAGGGGTATGATCTAGAGTCCCCCACTCCCGTGCTGCTAAAAGCAGAGAAATTCTGCCCAAAATTGAAAAAAATTAACCAGGTATCTAAGGATTGGAACAGAGCTAATGACAGAGAATCAGCAGGTGTAATTCTTGTTCCACTGCAGTACTGGATGGAGAATGGGAACCTGTCATATTTATGGCCATGATTTATTGCTGAAGGATTGTAATAGAAGAATGACTTCTAGAGCAAGCAAATGTCATGCAAATGGAACAACATTAATTTTAATTGTAACGTCACAAACATTTTTGCTGAGAAGGCAATAAACATAGAGGTGGTTTCAATTATTAGGAAATGTGCAGTGTACCTTTGAACCTGCAAAGGGGTATGGTGGGAGTAAGCTATATGATGTTTCTTCTTGTGTATACTTCTTCAAGTGGCAGATTAAAGTTGTATGACAGGATTGTGGATCTACTCAATAGCTTAGATGAGGCTGTGTAGAAGGATGCCACTCTATTGCTAAGGGTGTATTTTGAGAAGAATGTGCATTTTCCACTGTGGTCACATTGATGTAGCTGCATTATGGCTATGTCTTTTCCTCCTTTTTCAAGTGGGCATAATTTCCCAAGCCCATTCTCAAACGTTTATTGACAGAGTTTAAAACCTGGAAATGTCAAACAAGGGTCCTGTACCATAACACAGTTAATCAAAAATTGTGCCATCAAGTAGAGGGCTGGTCAAGTAGAGGACTTAAGAGAATTCATTGTGTTCCAATCCAGTCTGTGGGATTTGAACTGCCTATATGGGGGATGTCCAATGTCCTCCTGTTACCAGAAGTTTCTCATTTACTGCCTGCTGATGGTATGCTCTCAGTAAGATTTGCTGTTGGTGTACATCAGTGGGGAAGCTATGATGGCTTGATTGATCTCAGCAATCTTGAACTCCCTCCCAAAACCTGATATTTCAGTGTTCCCTTCATCCCAAAAAGGGGTGGAGGTGGAAGAGAGGTGATCTAACATATTGGAATCAATGCTTGGTTCATCCTGCCTGACGGAAACCCAAGTTGGAGTGAGGGTTGATGAGTGGTTGAAATGGACTTCCTTATTTCCTGCCTGATCTACTTGAGTGCAGTATCAAATTGCAGACAGCAAATTCCCAGACTGCAATATTAAAGTGCAGACAGCAAAGACACCTGACAAAGCCAACAGAATCCTTTTTAAATGTACAGATCATGCTTTGATCATGCTGTATGGGCCTGTTATGCAATTTTAATGAGCGGCTTGAACAAGGGAACGACGATAATTTACCTACCAAGTCAAACTTGACAGAAACAGGAACTAAGGTTAGAAAAAAGCTTTGCAAGGTCACTTTTTTAATAATTTTTGTTTGTCTGGGCCTGGAACAGGTATGCTCCATCCAAGCCTATAAAAAACCTTGGGTCTCCCTGGATTCCCCAACTTCCACCCCACCCTTTTTCTGAGGCTGACACCCCTCCTGGGACACTTGTGTCAAGGCAGTCTCCTTGCAATCGTTTCCAAACATCTGAGTTCAGCCTTTGGGGAACTGCTCATCAGCAACCTGATGAACTGCTCATCAAAGTCCCACCACTGGTGTGGTCTCAACAGGCATGCAACAAGCTTTGCCACTTTCCTACTTTGGGATTGAAATAGTTTTCTTTGCAAACAATTGATCTACCTTTCAAAATGAATCCTATTTACTCCACCTTTTTTTCCTTAATACCGGTATTATTTGTATGTATCTGATTTTTTTCCCAGTGGAATTAAATCATACAATATTTATTTCCTAACAGATGAAGCAAGATGAATAAATCATTAAACCCAAAAGCCTACATTCGCTCCTTAAACCATAGGCTCATCAGAGAACTATCAGACATATTGGATCCACAAGATGGGTGGAAGAGATTGGCAGTGAACATTAAAAAACCTACTGGAGAGCCAAGATACAGCCAGTTGCATATAAGGTAGGCAAAATTACTCTATGTGTTTAGTTATTTGATTGCTTAGTAATTTCCATCAATAAGTAAACTGAGTAAGAATCCAGCCAGGGAATTAGCATTTAATTCAAAGAGTGATAGAAGTTTATAGCAAAGAAGGAGGCCATTCAGACAGTTTTATTCATGCAAGCTATTAAAGAGATATACAGTCCAATTTCACTTCTTGGCTCTTGTAGGTTTTAGACATCAACTTCTCATCATGTACTTTTTAGTAGACATTTCTGTCACTAACACTCTTTTTGACAGTGACTTCCAAAATCTTACCACCTTCTGGATGAAACATTTTTTTTTTAACTCCCCTCTAGTCCATCTACTATTCATTTTATACCTATTTTTCCTAAGTCTTGACCATTCCACCAAAGAAATGACCCTACTTATTTACTTTATCTTGCAGTGTTGTACACCTCAATTAAATTTCCCCTCGTATTCTTTTCCAAAAAAAAAACAGCTATGATTTATTTAATTTTTCCACATAATTGAAATTCTCCGGTCCTGCCACATTTCCCTAATACCCCCAGGAAAGCTATTGCATCCTTATTGTCATGTGGTGACCAGAACTGCATACTGGCTTAATTAGTATTCTATTCTATGCCTTACCCAATAAAGGAAGATACTATAATAACCTGTCCAGCTAACTTCAAAAGTTCATGGACATTCACTCCAAGGTCCCTCTTTTTTTCTGTTCCTTTCAATATCCTACCATTTATTATGTACATCCTGACCCTATTTTATTTACCAAAACACATTGGGTTGGATCATCTGGCTGGATATCCATGCATGACTCACAGAGAGTGTACAGCTGCAATGTGTGCCACTTCCAGTTTACTAACAAGCCTGCTGAACTCTTAATTGAGTTGACAGTTTAAAAATAATAATTAAAAAAATCTTTCTATTGCCTTTACCCTCTTTTAAGATGCATAAATATACACTTCCATTATGAGACCAAAGCTTAGTACTAAACCCCAGACTGAGCCAGAATGCCTTTTTCTTTCTTGGGGTGTCACTCATCCAGAGTCCGCCAATCACTCAGTTATCCTGGTGTGCCGAAAACTCTCGGGAAAACCTGGAATGCTGGCTGGGGAGGCTGCCCACTAATGCACAGGCCAGGTGATTAGCTCTCACCAGCATGGTGAGGGACCCGATTTGCCAATGTGCAGCAGGTCAGCAGTTCACTGATACCAAGGGACTCAGCTGATCTGGCCACTTTCAATCAGAAGCAAAACTAAGTACTGGCAGTTGTTCCCTTTTACAAACATTTTTTTTTTCAGTTTTATTAACATTTGTAACTTTTCTGTTCATGTGACTCTGATACCTGGGCAATCTACGTAAATCTTCCTCAGTCAACTACAGGCTCTATTTTTGTAGGTCTAGATGTGAACATTTATCAGGCAAAGATCCTTTCTCTGTGGAAAGGAAACGAATCTTTTCACCCATTCTACCTTCCTACCCTCCAAATCTTCATATTACTCTCTGATAATATCAAATAAAATATCTCAGTATTCACAGCTAATCATGGCTATTTTTTAACCCATATTGGAGACTTCTGCAACTGACTACACCAGTTTTAACTCTTACAACTTGTAGGTACATTATTCTTTTAAGTACAATGAAAAGCTTGTATTTTGTTATTGCAGATTTATCCTCTGAAAAATTGTTATTTAACTTTAATTATTATTCCAGTTTATATTATAGCAGCTTTCAAGCAATTTAAAATTATATTTTACAAGTCCTGTTGAACCTACTCTGTGATATACACTATGTCCTTGTTATCCACGGACTTACCATCCATGGATCTACGTGCTGTATTTCTGGGAGCGTTGGTCAGTATTACATGTTTCTCCAGAACCCTGGTGTTGGGTGAATCCTGTTTACCATTAGATGGATTGGATTTGATGTCTTGTGCCAGTAAGTAGTGAAATATCAATAGTCAATATGTGACCAGAGCCAGGGTCAGGGTCAGGGTTGGGAACACCTGAGGTTCAGAGTGTGGGCTGGTTGTGTGGCTGAAGCCAGGAGCTGGAGATGGTGTATCTGAAGCCTGGGTCAAAAGTGTGGGCCAGATATGCAGCTGGAGCCAGGGTCAGAGTTGGAGTTGGGGACACCAAGGGTCAGGAAAATGGATAGATTTATGGCCGGGACTAGAGTCCTGAGTGCTTGCATGTTTCAGCTTATTTTAACTGAAGCTTACATAGATGTTGCTATATTCATGGAGGGGTGATCGCTGTACGTTTTTGCAGCCAAAATGTCATTAACATCCACTGGAAGTCCATGCCCCTAACCCACATGAATAACAAGGACTTGGTGTACAACCTGAATATTTAATGGTGTTTTCCTTTGGGTTATTTTTATTTCAAAATGTCTGACAGATCTTGGAACTCAATTCCCACTTTGCTGTATTATTTATATAACAATTCAAATTGTTTAATTTTTTAGCATCCAAAATTTCTGAATTATTGGGAATATTGTGTCTGCTATGTATATTGCTAAATAAATATTACTAGAGGATTTTTGTATAATACTTGGAATTTTTTTTATAGAAGTACACTATCAGATTCATGATATTCAGTTATAGTTTCAATTGCTGAGAAGAAAATACTTCAATTGTTAACTGACAAAGCAAAAGATATAAATGTTACGTTGAATAAATTAATTTCATGTAACTTGTCTTAAGGAGATTTGAAGGAGTGGTTCAAATGGGAAAGAGCCCTACCACAGAACTCTTGTTTGACTGGGGAACAACCAATACCACAGTCCACGAGCTTGTAGAGATCCTGGTTCAAAATCATTTCCTTGCTGCAGCCAGCTTGTTACTTCCAGGTAATTAAATCTGTCATTCTTTACAACAGTGTTGTGAGTGGATTTAGTCTAAATGTTTTTGTCTGTCATTGCTATGGAACATTCACGGGTCCTTAGCCCCGGCACCATATGCATTCCAGTCTCTGATTCTTCTTCTGAGTTATATTTATCTCAATTACATTTTAAAAATATCAAATCATTAGAAAGAATTAAAATCAGCTACTTTTATTTGCTCCTTTTGTTTAAACTGGGAAATCGCCATAGATTATGTATAGAAAGTTAAACAGAACATAGTGTTATGCCCTGTAAAGAGCAAAATATTATCAGAATTAAATGTCAAAGTTGTAGTTCATGTAGGAAGACAAGATATTCCTGTGCTCAAATTCTATATAGTTATATTAGGATGGAAACTCTACAAATCAGCTTTAATTACTAGCAAAAATTTGTCTAACAGTGTCGTTTTATTGTTTACCTATTTTAAAACACTGAATGCAGAGAAAAGTATTCAATATGTTTTGAGTTTTAAATGGGCAGAATGTAGGTTAAAGGAAATGTGTGTAGTAGTACTGGAAAGTTGAGGAGACCTTTTGTGTTGGTACCATTCAAAAGATGGCCCAGAAATTTGCAGCCAGAAGTCATGGGATGAAAATTTGTCCTAGGTGACTTGTTGTCAATGGAACCAAATTTCAGAAGTGGAATATGTTGTGCAAGTGTGTTTGAGACAATATGTAGGTAGTCCTACCATTGTCCTACTATTGAAGGAGCTGAACTTGATCTGGTCTTAGGAAGTGAAACGGGATAGGTGGTGGAAGTGTCAGTTGGGGTAACACTTTGGAACCATGAACAGAGTTCTATAAGTTTTAAGGTAATTATGGAAAGGGATAAGGTTGGTCCTCAAGTTAAGGTGCTAAATTGGGGAATGATTGATTTTGGTAGTGCCAGAGAGGACCTGGTGAAAGTCAATTGGGAGCAGATGCTTGAGGGTAAAATAACATCTGACAAGTTGGAATCTTTTAAAAGAGAGTTAGCAAGAGTTCAGAGCCAGCATGTTTTGATAAGGGTGAAAGGCAAAGATGGCAAGATTATGGAACCTTGGATAACAAAGGTTCTAAATGAATACATCTTGTCTATATTCACCAAGGAGGAGGATGTGGAAGATAGCAAATTCAGGAAGCTATACGTTGATAGTCTAGAGTATGTCAGTATTAATTAGATGTCTTGGAACACATAAGGATCCCTTGTACCTTAACTTTCTGGACCAGCATACCATGTGGGACCTTGTCAAAAGCCTTATGAAAGTTGTTTCAGAGTCATTTAGACAGACACTTAAATAGGCAAGGCGTAGACAGATACAGTCCTATTGTGGGCAAATGGGATTAATGCAGATGGACAAAACAGTCGGCATGGACATGGTGGCCCGCCTCTGTGCTGTAGGACTCACTAACTCTGTTTGCTGTCATTATGTTACAAAATGTGGCAGGGGTGCTTTGGTGATTGAAATGACTAGAATGGAAGGTAGAAGGGTTTGGTGGGAGTTGGGATGTGACATCTGGATATTGCCAGTGAAATATTTAAATGTTGGTGGGAGAACACTGCCAAATGTGACTGTACTTGGAGATTGGACTTGGGCTGTGGTTGTACTAATGTACTTGCAAGATGCTGCTTAGTGCTAACACACTCAGGGTAAACTGTCAGGGATAAGAGATAAAAGTGTGTGTCAGATGTTTGCTCATCACCATTGTGCTTATTCGTGATGGAGTGGTAAGATGCAACAGAGGGGAAAAAGAATAGATAGCTAGAAGAGAAAATATTTTGTTAAAGGGTTTACCCACTTGTAACTTGGATAATGCTATATAATTTGAACTAGATATTGTTAATCTTTTCAGTATAGGTTTCCCCAGACCATTATAGGAGAAACCCTACCACATACTGTACCTTGCAGTAACAAAAGATGTATTTCTTCCTACCTCAAAAATAATCACTTTTAAAATCTACATAGTGATTTGTAAGCATTTGAAGGACTTCAGCCAGAGTGTCATTTTTATTACTGCAAAGAGCCACCTCAGGATTTGACAATGGGTCAGAAAGCTGGAGGTGCTATGATTTCCTTGAGACCTGGATGTTTTAGATTACAGTTATTGAGTGACAGATAGAATATTGATTGGGAATGGCAGCAACAATGAAAATGGAAAGGCAAAATTATACAAGCCTGTTCCTTAACAGGTCTGCCACTACCTTATTGCTACAGCTATGAGGATTTGAGGTTAGAGGTAAACAACAGCAATTTGAAAATCAAGCTTGGAGACTCATTCAAAGGTAAGTTCAGTTGTGTCAAGAAGACATGAGAGATAATTAAGACCAATATAGTATGATAGAAGAAATTAATTGTTACTTGAAACAAAGCTATTCAAGATTGTTAACATATTAAATTTGGTGAAGAGAATTATTTGGGAAGAAGTTTTGTTAGAATGAACCAAAACTACTTGTGGAGTTTCATTAAAGGTGTATCCTCTAGTATATATATTACTTTGTTATCTACACCCCACTGAACTCAGAAATTAATCCACAATAGCCAAGTTTCTGAAACTTAAATTATTTAAATTAACTTTTTAAAAGGGAAATATGATCATAACATTTAAGTTATTAAATTTCAAATACTGTAGAAAATAATAGTTTAAAAGGAATAGCATGAATGGAATCTTGCAGTCTCAAGGTATTTTTCTGTCCTTTAATCTCTTTAGATTTTACCATGCTTCTCAACTTTTCTTAATCTCCCACTATACCTCTTGAATCATCTGATTTCTGCATCTACTCCATAAGATACATAGTTGTTCAAGTTTTCATTGCACTGCCTAGCCACAGACTGCAGTGCCAACCTGTCACCTTGTATTGTGAAACCAGATTATACTGTATGTCCATCTGTAAGTATTTTTGGAGAAGGAAATTGTGAAGAGGACATCTTCAAGAGGTGGTGCCTCAAGAAGACAGCATCCATCATTAAGGACCCTCACCCCCTGGGACATGCCCTCTTCATGTTACTACCATTGGGGAGGAGGTAAAGGAGCGTGAAGACCCATACTCAACGTTTCAGGAACAGCTTCTTCCCCTTTGCCATCAGATTTCTGAACAGTCAATGAACCCATGAACACTACCTCATTATTCCTCTTTTGCACTATTTATTTATTTTTATAACTTGTAGTTTTTTTTATGTCTTTATGTCTTGCACTGTCTTGCTCTTGTACTGCTGCCGCAAAACAACAATTTCACGACATATGTCAGTGATAATAAACCTGATTCTGATTCATTCTTTCTGTATTCATAGTTCATGGATAAAAAATTTAACACATCATCTTCTGTTGGAAGATACTCATTAGTTTAATTTACTGCACACAATATAAGTGAGACTCTTGATGATTTACCAGAACATGTGGAAGAGTAATTTAAAATTTGATCACTAGAACCAAAAATGTACCCTGACACTTTGGTGCCATAGGGAACAGTGTTGATGCCACAGCTATTCAAGGATTTGGATGAGGGGACCAAGTGTAATATATCCAAGCAGAAGGTGCAAAGAAGGTGGAGTATGGGTTGTGAGGAGAACACAGACTAAGGGGAATGTAGATAGACCAAGTGAATGGCCAAGTACATAGCAGATGGAACAATGTGAGGCTAGTTACTCTGGTAGAAAAATAGAAAAGCAGAGTTCTTTAAAAAGAAATTGATAGATTGAAAGGTTTTGGGATTCTGAAAGTCCATGAAAGTTAATATTGCAGATAAACCAAGGCAACTAAGAAGGCAAACTGTATGTTAAACTTGATTACAAGAGGATTTGCACACGAGGAAAGGCATTTTACTGTAAATGATGTAGGGCATTCATGCAACTATAATTGTTATATTGTGAGAAACAATTGTGAGAAAATCTAGCCTCCCTATCCATGAAAGGATTTACTTGCCTTTGAGGAAGTAAAACAGAGGTTGTTAAGCTGTAAGTGGAAAGATTAAGCTCTCTTGAGTTTAGAACAGTGAGTGGTGACCTGATTGAAATATCTAAAGTTCTTAAGTAGGGTAAATTCTTAAGTGACGGGGTAAATGCGGGTATAATATTTCCACTGGCTGAGATGCCTAGAACCAGGCTTCAGATCTTAAAATAAGAGGCTGGTCATTCAGGACTGAGATCAGAAGAAATGTATTCATCCAGAGGAAAATAAATCTTTGGAGTTCTCTCCCAAAAGGACTGTGGAGACTTAGGTTCACCTAAGAAAGCAAATTGACGTCAGTTTAATACCTTATCCAAGTAATAGTACCTCTGGTGTTATATGGCACCTCTGGTGGGAAATAAAGAGCAACACACAAAGGAGCTGGAGGAACTCAGTGGGTCAGGTAGCATCTATGAAGGGAAATGGATAGTCGACATTTCGGGCTGAAACCCTTCATCAGGACTGGAAATGAGCCATTTTTGATCCATTCCAACACTCATATAGTAAATATATGTTAATGGAGAAAGGATTTACCACGCCAGTGACTTAATTATTGATTTTCATCAATTTGTAAGACTGCTGTAAATAAAATATTTTTAAATTTTTTTTTTGAAAAGTCCTGTTTGTTTTTCATATGCTGAAGGAGTTAAGAGAAGTGTTTGTATTAAGAATGTATAAAGTCACTTTAAAATACCAAAGTACTTTTTTTAGTTACAGATGGGTAAAATAATTCTGTATACAGCTTCTTTGTGATTTTGAAGGAAAAAGTCTTATTATTTTGTGAGGCTGTATGATTTATGAAAATACTCTAAGCACAAATAACATTGGCATTTTTATAGTACATGGGTCACAAAGCATATTGTATAATGTAAATTTTCAGTGTATTTTTTTTCCTTAATGGTAATAGGATAATGTAAAAGCATTTATTTTTTTGACAAGTTAGCATACATTATTGTAAACAAATATCAGCATAAGCAAGTTATTATTTTCTGATTAATGATTGTTAATTAGGATTGGGAAAGTGGCAAGTCCTTTAATGAAATGAAATCAAATCAGAGTGTGCTGGAAATACGCAGAAGTCCAGGCAGTTTCTTCAGAGAAAGGAAGAGTTGACTTTTTAAATTGACCAGTATTGGAAAAAGTTAGAGATAAAGCAAGTGTTAAGGAATGAGGAGGATAAGAGAGAACACCAGGCAGGTTAGAAGAGAGGAGAGTTTAATTGACAAAAGAGATGGTGCACAGCAAAATGATTTGACAATAAAAGGGAATAACAAAAGATGGATCTCGAGGAGCTGAGAGTAGGAATAACAGAATCATCCACTGTGTATTTCTGCTTCTTTATGTTTATATTTCAAGTTGCCAGTATCTGCAGTATTTAGCTTCTATAAATTCTTTTAAGACAAGGTTATTGTCAAAATGCCATAAAAATAAAATTAAAGTTTGCATTAGTTTTCTGGAAACTGTAAACAAAAGTATGTTCTTTTGGAAGTTGAAAAGAAATTCATGTTCCATGATATGCATTTTTTTAAAGTCCCATTTTGATTAAACAGGCATCATGTGTTTGAACTGTTGTGCAAAGGAAAGAAAAGGTTTCCTATTGTTGTCAAACAACATCTCCTTTGTAGTCTTTGTTGTGGAAGTACCAGTATCAAATCTAATCTTGAACATGTAATTTCCCAACTTCTAGTTATGTGAATTCTGTGTTTATACCACCTAGTACATTGTATTGAAAAAACAAAGTAATTATTTGCTCCTGATTTACATCTAAATCAGGAGCAAATATATCGATATATATTTAAAAAGGTTAGTGATTTACATAACAGCAAATAATAATATGCCCTAAAGATCATATTCCTAATTTTGTGTTGACTATAATCTATGATTTAATTTAACAGAAGAAGTACCAAAGGCTATACCATCTTGTTCATCAACTGAAAGAACTGACACCTCTAAGTCTAATACTGCATGTAAATCAATGATACCGGTTTATGATCATGAACCTACTTACCATGGCACAAACTGCAGCACCCAGGTGGCTGCAAACAGTTCAATTCAGCAAAGCCTTGCTTCTGATTCTGTGGAAACTAGTAAGTAAGATGTGCAGTTTTTCTAGTCATATGTTTGTAAAAGTATATAAATAAAAATATAGCTAACAATTACAAAGTTGAGGTAATAGTCATGCCAAAGAGCTTTCAAATATTATAATTGGGTATGGTTCCCAAGAGTTGTAAGATAATTAATTTGAAGATGAGAGTTGTGTAACAGTACTGTCCTTAATTCTTTACCATCTGGTGAAATTTGTGTTCAGTTCACAGCTAGTCCAGCAAGGTCCTCATTAAACAACAGGATCTGACTCAGTGTATTGACTTTCATCATTATTCTCTTATGAATTAAAATGACAATAAATTTGGATCTTTGTCATTAAGAAATCCCTCGGTTTTCTCAAGATCAATTATTTTGAAACAGTAATTACTTACTGCAGACGAACTATGGTTGAAATTCAGCAATATGTATTCAAAAAATATCAGTGTAAGCTATCATTTGCAAAGTGTTGAATATTAAAGTTAATACTATTCATTTACAATGTACAAAGTCAGGCAACTCTTGCAAGTTAAAATAAGATGAAGTGACAAAAAAGGCGAGGTATGGAGAAACAGAAGGAATCATTGAATCAGATGTTTTTATGTTGGAATTAAATTTTAAATTGAATTAAATTTTATTTACAGAGTGGTAACAGGCCCTTCCGGCCCAATGAGTCCACACCGCCCATTTTAAACCCCTATTAACCTACCCGTATGTCTTTGGAATGTGGGAGGAAACCGGAGCACCTGGAGGACACCCACGCAGACACGGGAGAACGTACAAACTCCTTACAGACAGCGACGGGGATCAAACCCCAATCGCTGGCGCTGTAATAGTGTCACGCTAACCGCTATTTTATCTTTTTTTGCTTTACTGACATGTTTTATAATTTGTATTTCAGATCTTCAAAGTTTCAGCTATTATGAGTTAATGCAGAGGACTAATAACTTTGATGAGCGTCCAGTCTCACATGGTGGCAGTAAGATTGGTGAGGGAGGGTTTGGAGTTGTTTACAGAGGTCTCATAAATAACAGAGTGGTGGCGGTGAAAAAATTGGCAGGAGTGAGTATTAATTTAGAATGTATTATTTAAATACCTCAACTTTTACTTTGTTGTTGTACATTTAATTTTTTTTATTGTACATTCCAACTGCAGATTGATTTATGGCTGATCATTAATTTAAGAAAATTAAATTGTAAGTTACACAGGAAATTTATGTAATGCAATTGGGCCCATCTTCTGGTGATTAGTGCTTTGTTTCAATTAGCAGCAGTCTTATTTCTGAGTCAAACTCATGAGTACAGATCCATACCAGAATCTATGTACATAATCCAATTGGCACATGCGTGTGCCAGTGATTGAGTGCTACATTGTCGGACATGCTTCTTTTGGATGTAATAGGAAAAGGGGAAAAAACCTTAGAATTTTAAAATAAGGATGCACTTTATTACATGTAGAATAGAGAAAATGTGGCATTCTCTTTATCAAAAGGCTATTAATGTAGGTAGACTGAATTTCCAAGACATATTGACAGATCCAGAGAGCGTATCCAGAGAGTTTTTCAAAGATGGATGAATGGAGTTGAGAAACTTGCAGTTATATAATTAAATGTATATAACTAAATGACAGAACAGGATGGCTCTGTTTCAATCCAAAGAAGACTAGGAAGTTCTCCATATTTGCCACCTGGTCATTCTGTTTGATTCACTCAATGCAGGACTAGAAAATTCACTGGGCTTAAAGTATATGAAAATATAAATTATACAAACTATCTGTTCTGCAAGTGTGCTTTTACAACATGAATGCAGATATTTCTCTTTACAATATTTTTATTGAATCCATGAAAAAATAGAGTACATGCATCAAGCAAGAGAATAAAATACTACTGAATACGTTGTATTAAATCGTACTTAGATTACAATACTCTAAATTAATAATCACATATAGTAGTTAGTTAATAAAGGAAGAAAAAATTGAAATATTTTATTAATAAAAAAAAATCTACTCCCACTACCAAAACCCGAAGCTGTTAGATAGAAAAAACAACAAGGAAAAACTTTTAAAAACATAACTATGTCTGCCAATATCTGCATTTTAGTCCTCAAATCAGAGATTTTGAAAATAATTCAAAAAAGGTCCCCACAGGGTTTGAAACTCTGGGTTAGGTTCAAAAACTGAACAGCGAATCTTCTCTATATCCCGTAACCACTGAGCATGTGTAGGCGGAGTAACTTCCTTCCATTTAAGCAATACAGCTCTCTGGCTATAAGAGAAATAAAAGCCAGAATATGTAAATCAGAAGCCTTCAAAGTTATATCTTTTTCTCCAACAATCCCAAATAGTGCAGTCAAAGGATTAAGTTTAAAATTTATTTTGAAAAGTACAGAAAAAGTATGAAAGACCTCGGTCCAATATTTTTTAAGACTCTGACACGTCCAAAACATGTGAATTAAGGAAGCCACTCTGTTATTGCATTTGTCACAGTAAGGAGATATGTCAGAATAAGAACGGGATAGTTTATCTTTAGACAAGTGAACTCTATGGACCACTTTAAATTGAAGGAGAGAATGACGAGCACATAATGACGAAGTATTAACCAACTTGAAAATTTCATTCCAAGTTTCCTCAGAAATTGACATCTGCAAATCTTGTTCCCAAGCATTTTTAATTTTATCTAGTGGCACCTTACTCATTCCTAGTAATCTGTCATAAATATTAGATATTGAGCCATCCTGAAAAGTTTCCAAATTAAAAATTACATCTAATAAATTCTTATCAGGACTGAAGAATGCAGATATTTCAAGTTGCCTTGTGCTAAGATATGCATTTGTCAGTCTCTGGTTCTTCTTCAACTTCTTCCTCTGTATGAGGTTTCTATCTTTTTCTAGAATAATGTTATCCTTGAACCTGGACTAACAGATTCTAATATGTTAAGCAGTTTGTGTACCAGATCTGGTGTGATATAATTTGGCTAATAATGCAGATTACAGGACCATAATATTGTTTTTGGGAATAAACTCGACTTTGTAAATCCTGGAACCTGCCAGTGCTTGAGCATAAAAAATGTTGATGCACAACCCTCTTTACAACTTTGCTGGTAGTTATGAGAAAGGCTGGATGTTTCACTATTGCAGAATCATCAAAAATAATGGAAATGTTGACAAGGAGTGGGGGAGAAAAAGTCAATAAGTTTTGCAAATAGCTTAGCAGATAAATAACTCATGGGAAGCAGTGCATTCATTACCTTTACTACGATAATTTACATTTGATTTATTTAATTGAATTACAGTCATCGCTGTCATGCACCAGAAAGTCAAGTAGGTAGACAGTAACTGTCCTCTTCGAAGGAAAAAACAAATTAATGATATTTTGCGTTTGACATATAAAATAAATAATATTAAATCCAAATGGAGTGATTCAGTGTCAAAAATAACCGTGTGAGGTTTATTTTAAAGATGAAGACCCTCTGTATAAATAAATAAATCTTGTGGGTTAGATGTAAACTCTGTTGGGTTACTTAATGCTGAAGTTGATGTCTACAGAATAACTTAATATTAATAAAATGTACTTACTTGGTGATTTTTTTTTTCTCCTCACAGCAGAACATTTTATTTTATCTTTCTTTAGGGTGTACTTTCATATATACCTAGTAGATTCCTAACCTGACTCACTTATGTAGCTTTGCTTGTGTGTTAGAAAACAGAACTCTACACATATGTGAAAGGTGGTAAAGATGAAATTCAACATCTGGACAAAATTAAAAACAGATTTTGGGGGGAAAATCAAATCAGGAGAAGAATCTCAATGCATTTCAAGACATGTCTTACATCTTCAAAACAAGTAGTTTTGAATTTGGTCACTGTTGCAATATTTGAAATGCATCTGCCAGTTTCTGCTCAATATGGTCCCACGAGCAACAGTCCAGATACAGTCAACCTTAAACTATCCAAGAAAATGGAAGGGAGCACCTCCATGCATAATGTAAAAACGTAGATATTACGAAGGCAAATGTAAAACATATTAAAAGGCATCAAACATGCTGTACAGAATTTAGTTTGTTGTTTATGCAGAATGACTCAAGAGCACAAAAAAAAGAGTAGGAGTAGGCCACCAGGGCCCTTAAATCTGTCCTGGCATTTAATATGATCATGGCTGAATTATGCTAGCCTCAACTTCTCCTCTGTGCCAGTTCTCCATATTCCTCAATTCCTCAAGCATTCATTTTTCCATCTCCATCTTAACTATATATATAATGATCTGGCCTCCACCATCCTTGGGGGCAGAGAATTCTAGTCATTCACTACCCTCTGAGAGGAGAAATTTCAATGCACCTCAATTTTGTGATTGGCCATTACTTAGCAGTTATATCCCCAGAGTTTGTGACCCTCCCAGTTGTGAAAATGTTTCAACATCTATCCTGTCAAGCCCCTTTAGGATCTTGTATGTTTGAATAAGGTCACCCCTCATTCTTCTAAACTCCAAGGAATACAAACCCAAAAGAGACCCCAAGATGATCTGGAAATCCCCAATTTCTTGTTCTGGTGTTATTTATCTGTCCCAATCCTTGTGCAGCTTTTTTTCTCCCTTTCAGGGCTATCTCCTTGCACCCTTCTTTTGCTAAATTAATTTCTCCCCACATCAATAATGACTCCACAGGACTCTGGTTCCATCTTTGTGGAGGTGCAGTTTGTCTGGCCTGCACAGATGCTGCACTTCCTAAGCATTTCCACCAATTCCTGTTTTTATTTCAGGTTTCTAGTATCCATAGTTTTCTTTCACTTTTTTTGAAGTCTTTGCAGTCTCCTGTCCTATATTTAGCTTTTAACCAACAACAAAAATGCATAATGTATGGCCTTATGCCATTGCAGAGCATTTTTGTTTGCAAATTGGTTGCCACATTGTCTGCATTTCAAAAATAGTTTTACTTTGTTGATTGTAAAACATTATAGAATTTCTTTGATTATCAAAGGTGTCAAGTAAAGCCAAGTCTTTCTTTCATAACTCTCACTTGATTATCCAATATTTGGGATAGCAGAAGTGATAAAACAAAAATAAATTATCAAGATACGGAGGCACATAGTTCTCTAATAACATGGGTGAGACTGAATTATGCTGTATGGTGTTAATGACAGTTTAATTTTCTTCAATGAAATAATGTGCAATTTCTTTTGGTTACTTTCCCATCCTTTTGATGTGTGAAGGATTCTGAAAATTAGTGCTAGAACTGATTTATCAACTGATTATAAACATCATCTTTGTTTTCCACAGCCATCTCATCACCATAATGTCAGTCCTGAGGAGTTGAAACGTCAGTTCCTTCAAGAAGTTAAAACATTAGCAAGGTATGTCAAGTTTTTAGAAATAGTTGTTGATACTCTGATTAATCTGCAAAGTATATTTTTTAAACTTGATGGTAACTCATGTAATACATTTCTAGATGTCAACATGAAAACTTGGTCGAGTTACTTGGTTTTTCCAATGATTGGGAACATCCCTGCCTAGTATATGCCTACATGTCCAATGGGTCATTGCTGGACAGATTAGCATGCCAGGTAACCACATTTATGCTGTATAAAAGTCAGAAAATAGTGATCTTTGTATTCATTTTTTTAAAAAATTCTTATTAATCTACAATGGCATTCACTTATTGGTTAATATGGTTAATTTTGAAACCTTTCCAGGGTAAGACACCTCCAATTTCTTGGCACATAAGATGCACTATTGCTTTGGGTACAGCCGATGGGTTAAAATACTTGCATGAAAATAATCACATACATCGTGATGTGAAAAGGTAAAGAATATCTTTAAAGTTTCTGTTGTTTGTTTGCATTTCCTATGTTGCATTTATGGCATTTTCTTGTCATTCATGTAAAGATGGTTTGTAAAACTACTAGCTAAAGAAACCATTGTTATTAGAAGTGTTCCACAACAAAAGTCATTCACTGATCTTGTTAACCAGTATGCAACTGTTAGCAAATTAATCCAAAAGCAAAATACTGCAGATGCTGGAAATCGGAAATAAAACAGCAACCGCTGGAAATACTCAGCAGATCAGGCAGCATTTATGTAGAGAGAAACAGGGTTAACATTTCAGGTCAGTGATTTTTCTGATTAAATTTATCATTTTTACTTTTTTAGCAAATTAATATCTCATTTCAGCATCTGTAATTATTTTAGTTATAATCTAACATCACAGAAGAAGAAATTGGCTAACCTATCAAAGACATATAACAAGTTAAAACAAACATTGGATTGGGAACTGAGGTTCATCATAGACTGACGTCACAGAAGGTGGGAGTAAGGATCATGGACCAACAGTTAAACAGTTGATTTGGAGGGTTGGGAGCTGGCAGTTTGGCGGTCAGTGAGGAAGGGAATCAGGGATTAGTATTTTCAGTGGAGAGATGGTGGTGACATAAGGTCGGACAGCAGATGTCAGTGGTCTGTCATTGGAATAGCAGATCAGGGAATTGGGCTGAAAACTGGGAATAAATGTGGAGGGCCAATGCAGTGTAGTGTGAGCAAGGATGCAGTTAAATCAATTTACTGTGCTATTCAGACCATTTTGACCCAGGAATGTCCAATGATAGGTAATTCCCAAAGGAGCATTGCATGGAGAATGATGTAATTCTGTGCTTCCTGACAAAGAAGTTGCCAGGCATTTGCCAATCAAATTTCTAGAATGACAAAGAGATGGCCATTTTGATAGTTCAATTGGAGGGAAAAAGACTAATTTTGAAGTTCTAGGCAGGCAAAAGTTGGAAAAGGATGTAATACCCAAATAGGTGAATCAAAACTTATTGGTAACATAATAGCCAGATGAGTGGAGAAAAAAAAACTAAAGAAGCCAGATTTAAATCTCAATGCTCAGTGTCCTTCACACTCAAACTTCTCTCCAGATGGTGAGTCTTGCCCACTAGGTTAACAATCACAGGGAAGGAAGTATAGATGTATCACTAGAAATTAGTTCTCTGTTAATATATGTGGAGGTGTCCTCCTGCCAAAAGATGATGATGTGGATGCAAGAAAGAAAAATATGTTTATGAAAATGAATAGCAAGAAATATTTTGCAGCTGGCCTCAGCTTTGTACATATAGTCATTTTGGCTGTTAATCACATTCGGTACCTCCCCAACTTTTATGGCAGTCAGCATTCCCAGGCTGAGAGCTGTAGAGCATCCTGTCCTCACACGTGCAGCTATTGTATTCTTAACACAGTGTGATACATTTTAAGGAGGTCTATTTTAATGATTCCTTCACTGTTGAAAGATCTTTGACCTATCCTGTCCTTCAGAGCTGAGTACTCTAATGCTGTATGTGGTAATGAAATACACAAATTAAAGTTACAAGGGTGAAAAGTGTATTGGAAGCCCATGGGCATGGATATAATAATCCCACTCTGTCACCATTATGGCAGAATGGGATGTACCGCCTGTGTGATAGGAAAACTCCAGATTCCATTAACTTTCCTTTAAGTTTTATAATTTTTTTTGTAACATTCTCATCAGGCAACCACAGACATATTAGGAAAGCTTGGGATGTGGAGGTGAAATGCAATGCTGACCAGCTACTTGAGAGCACTCTGGATGAAATTCTGACAATTCCACTGGTCGTAGCTTTTTAACTTAGGTGCTCAGAAGGAGGCAGACACCATAACAAGCTGCAGAAAATTTCAGCAACAACTCCATAGGACAAAGACCCGGCATAACCTGTTGCCAATTCCACTGCCAAAGAACTTTAGTCACCCCAGATAGGCTTTCATCTTACCAGTTTGGATGAAGAGTCTTTGACCTGAAACGATAACTCTGCTTCTGTTTCTGCAAATACTGTCAGATCTTGTAGAGTGTTTACAGCATTTGCAGTTTTTATTTCAGATTTCCAGCATCTGGAGTTTTGTGGCTTTCATGGGTTTTCATATCCATTGGTAAATATATGGATTTTCAGGCCTATGTTTCTAATCAGTATTTCTTTCTGAGGATGTGTATTTAATGCAGTACATTGAGCATAAAATATGATGGTAAATCAGTTTAACTATTCTAATAGTCTTAGTTTTGAAACACCCTAAGAACACTAGCAAGCATGTGCAATCACAGAAGCATTAAAACTTGCCTTTCTTGAAGAAATTGAAGTTCCTCAGAAGTTGTTCACTGATCATTTTGTTTTTCAGTGCAAATATCTTGTTGGATGCTTTGTTTGTTCCTAAAATTTCAGACTTTGGACTTGCTCGGGCTGCATCACAATTAACACAGACTATGTTAACTGATAAAATTGTTGGCACAACTGCATATATGGCTCCAGAGGCTTTACGTGGGGAGATTACACCAAAGTCAGATCTTTTTAGCTTCGGAGTGGTAGGTACTTGAGTTTTTTTTTCCCCTGATACCTGAATGAACAATAATGTGGAAAAAAAGACTCTGAAGAAGGCCATTCAGTCCACCATGTCTGTACTAGTCATGAAAGAGTTACCCAGCCTAACCCCCTCTTTCCGGCACGTGGTCCATTGCCTTGCAGGTCTCAGCTCTTTAAGTACAAATCCAAGAATCTTTTAAACATAGTGAGCATTTCTGTGTCTACCATTCCTTTGGGCAATGAATTCCAGATCTCTTCTATCTCCAGAGTGGAAAAAGGTTTTCCTAATTTCCCCTCTAATCCTTCTACAATTTACTTTACTTCTAAGCCTCTAGGATTTAGACCTCACTGCTAAATGAAATAGGTTATTCCTATTTATCTTGGCCACTCATAATTTTCTGTACCTCAAATAAGTTTCTCCTCAGCCTCCTCTGTTCCAAAGTAAAAAAAGACTGCTGCCTACCAGATCTTTCAGTGTAACTAAAATTTTCTCATCCTGGTCCTATAAACCATCTCTGTTTCTCGTCCTGTAAACCATCTCTGTACCTTTTCCAGTACCATGACACCTTTCCCATAATGTGGTGATCAGAACTGTATGCAGTACTCAAGTTGTGGTCGAATTAGTGTTTTGTACAATTCTAGCACACCCATTGACATCTTTCTACATTCAAAAATTTTCCTCCTCACCATCAATCACATGGCCAATTTTTCTATAATCCACAGACTTTATCATTCATCCTGCTTTTTAGTCTAAATCATTAATACAAAAATATCTGTCAACCATACAATTTGGATCCCTTCTTTGGATCCCATGCAACTTCACTTTTTTGAGCAGATTGCCAAGTGGGATCTTGTCATCAGCCTTTCCAAATGGATGTGGACTACATCAAATGCACTGCTGTCGTTGACGCTCCTTGTTACCTCTTCAAATTATTCAGTCATGTTAGTAATGACACAACCTTCCCTTAACAAAACCATTTGCCAGTCCTTGATTAATCTGTGCCTTTCAAAATGAAGGTTTATACGGTCTCTCAGAATTGATTCCTGTAATTAGTCTACCACCGAAGTTAACTAACTGATCTGTAATTCCTCAGTCTATCACTTCCTCCCTCTTTAAGCAGTGGTTAAATGTTACAGACTTTTAATCCTCTGATGTCACTCTTATAGCTAGGTAGGATTGAAAAATGATGGTCAGAGCCTCCTCAATTTCCTACCACCTTTTAACAGCCTAAGTTATACTTCAACCAGCCGTGGTAATGTATTTACTTTCAAAGATGTCAAATCCTTAAATATGTGCTCTCTTGCTGTGTTTATCCCATGTTACCTTTCTGTTTCAATTCATACTCTTCTTCCATGGTCAACATCGTTCCCATCTTTTGTGAAGGTGTGGGCAAAGTAATGATTAAGAACCTTACACCCTCTGCCTCCACACTGTTTTACAAATAAATTCACCCATTCAAGACAGAGGTGAGGTAAATTTTTTTTTTCTCCTGGAGGATTGAGAGTTTTTAGAACTTTCTTGCTCAAAGGGCAATGAAAGCAGAGTTTTTGAATATTTTAAAGGCAGAGGTAAATAGATTCTTGGTAAGCCAAGTGTGTGTGGGGGGGGGGGGGGGCGTGGGGGGATGGGTGCAGGAGGTGAAATATCACTGAGGCTACGCAGATCAGCCATGATCTAGCTAAAACCTATTGGAAGCTAGGAAGTTGGATAAAGGATATAAAATCAACAGGCACTCATTAGAATGCTGAGGGAAGTGCTGAGTACCCCAGAAATCATTGAGTCAAAAATGCATTAATCATTTTGGCTGCTTTTATATTTGTGCTTATTAAAAATACTTTGCTAAATATATATTCTTGATCCATTTCCTCATGCTTGTACTACTAAATTCCAGAAATGGAATTGTAGAGAAAAATATTTGAGTGTCTGTGATCCTGCAGCAAGGATATGGGACTAGATCTAACAATGTAATTGTTGCACCAAAAATCAAATGATTTATGTACTACTATAACAGCACTGTTCAATTCAAAAACTACAAATTGGTAAAACAGTACACAAATGCCATTGGAAATGGGAACAACTGAAGCTAAGGATGTAGTCAGTGGACCTACAAATGTTGCATATGTAAGATCAGTAAACAGGAACACAGAATTAAGTTTACAATCAGATCAACTGAGAATATTATAAGATGGTGGAGCAGGCTTGAAGAGTAGACTGGCCTACTCCTCTCCTCATTTGCATGCATGTCCATCTGTTACTTTTTGGTCCCTCATTTTCCCTTCTCTTTTCCAAACTGTCCTTTGGTTCTTTGTGTAGTTGTAAAAACATTTTGAATTTTCTTAGGCCAGTATTTTTTCATGCCTCTGTTTTCTTAATTTCCCCTTTTAAGTTCATCCCTGCATTTTCTATACTCTTCTAGCCTTTCTGCAGTATTCAGCACTCATTGTTTAGTATGAGCTTCTCTTTTTTTTACTTTATCTTACCTTCTACACACTTCGTCATTTAGACAAGCTTTGGTAGGCCCTCCCTTTTACTTTGTGAACCCCTTGAATCTTTCTTCAGTACCTTCCGTAGTTCTGACACTGATTTGCCTTCAAGTAACTGTTAGCAGTCCAATTAACATCCACCTTACTGCATCAACCCTTCCCACAGCTATGATTGTTTCTTTCACCAGTATTGACATCCCTGGTCCTTCTATATCCTGTTCTCTAACTCATCTGAAAATCTTGTAAGCAGTAATGTTAAGCTGCCTTTCTTGGCCTCCTTTAGGCCTTATTTCAGTATAGCTAGAGTATGATACAGCTCATCTATCTTCTTTGCATTTAATTATATACTATTAAGCACAGCAGATTCTTTTTGTCTGTTTTCCATTCTTAGTTTGCTGTTTCCCAAACACTGCTCTGTTTTTCAAACACCCTCACTAATTTTCTGACTTTAATTTCTAGCACTGCTTCTCTCTCTTCTGGATCAATACTTAGCTTCCAAGCTTGTTTAAATCCTCCCCAGAAGCACAAGGAAAACTACCCACAAGAATGTTGTTCCTGGCTGTATTAAAGTGCAACCTGTCTGGACTCTAAAAGTCCCATCTACCCCAGAACTAGTCCCAGTGCCTTGGGAAGTGAAAGGCCTCCCTTCTGCACCATCTCTGCAGCTACAGATTTATTGCACCATCGTATTGTTTCTACATTCACTGGCATATACAACCAGGAGTAATCCAGACATTACTACTTTCAAGGTCCAGTTTCTTAATCTCTTTCCTAACTCTGATCTCCTACCAGATCTGAAATCTTTTTCTACTCATGTCATAAGGACCATGATTCGTGGGTATTCGCCTATACCTTCCGAAGTGTTCCATAGCCGCTCAGTGATATTCTGGACCCTGATACCAGAGAGGCAATATAACATTATGGAATCATGTCTGCAACCCTAGAAAAGCCTTTCTTCTTACTTAACTATAGAATCCCTGATAACTATTGTACACTGACCTGTCTACTCCCTCCCATACAGCGGAGCCATCCTTGGTGTGTTATACTTTTGTTCTGCCCCAGGGAAATGCTTTTCCTGTCAGAATTTAGAATTAAATACTGATTAGAGAACAAACGTCTTCAGTGGTGCATCCTGAACTACCAACCAGTTCTCCTTGGTTGGCAGTCACCCAGTGCTTCTGTGCCTGCATTTTCTTGAGTTATAGCAGGTCCATCTCCTAAAGTGTGTTATTCACAAAACATGCTAACTTGCAGACTGATAGCAGCCACATCACCCAGAGTTCAAGCTCCTCCAGCTGTTGACACTTCCTGCAGCTGTGGTTGTGGAAAGTTTCCTGGAATTCCCACTGAGCACAGAATTCTCAGGTGCCTTGCCACGTCTCTATTTCTTAACTGACAGCAGAAGACCAGCTGGTTGGTAGGATGCTGCTGAATGCTTAAAACAAAAGCATTCAACAGCATCCCACCAACCAGCTTCTTCCCTTGTGCTAACCTCACTGCCAAATACCTCCTGCCTTCCTATGATGTCACATATTGAATTTTTTTAACTCCTTTTTCTCTTTTTTTTAAAAAATCCCCCTTCTTTATCCCTAGTCTCAGAGTCTCCTGCTCTCCTCTCTCAGTCTGCTCCAGTACTCCAGAAGAGAATGGGACTCCGTGCCACTAATGTCAGAAAAGCTGTTGGATTGTACGTCTCAAAAGTTAGAAGGATCAATTTTCATTTATTATTTATCCCGGACTATAACCACTTCCTTTCTTCCATTGGCATGTTCTTGTTCCTGGTGGTAACACCACCAGAAGTCAGATAAATTCCTGATGATGCTCAGCCCTGAAAACTAAACTGAATTCGTAGCCAAATCAGAATTGGAGACAGAAGCCCCATTCTAAATCGTTCGGGGCAGGATCAAGAAAATAGAACACATTTCTGAATGTTATTAATTTAAAATATTTTCCTTATATTTGACCATTGACATTTGTGGAGAAGTGGAATTTTAGTACCACATTCAAAAGTTTCAGAAAAGGCACCCTTTCCCCCCTGGTCCTTTCTACAGCTTTTACCACTTTTGTCCACAACATCCTCCCCTAACTCCTCTTGTCCAACTCCATTAGACCATCTTCACTTGCTTCATTTGAGTCATCTGATCATAGCCAGAATGCCAAATATTTGTTTTCTCACTTTAGCATTTTACCTTGGAGCTTTCTGAGTTTCAGGCCTAACCCCTTTATTTCCTCACCTGCATGTTAAGCTTTGGCAGCATCATCCACAGTCAGCTTCCATATGCATGGATACTATCTGAGATCTGCCTCTGCACCATCTCAATCTTGTGAGACCATTTGGTTTCCAGTCCTGATGATCCACTATTGTTTCTCCAGTTAAACAGTGGGAAGTCTTATCTTCAGCCCACATTACAAACTCTGTAAAATTACCTACGTATCTGATAGAACAAGACTATTCGCAGCATTATTCTCCTTTTTGATCTCGAAAATCCATATCTGCAAGAATATAAAATCCACCTATCTCCACTCCTTTCTACTTGGCCCATTGCTGCTAAAATGTGCAACTATATTATCTCCAGACTCTACTTTTCCAATACCTTCCTGGTCTTCATTGCCATTTCTAGAAACAATGATGTCATTCGCCAAGCATTTCCCACATTAACCCCACCATCTCACATCTTTCTTTAAGACTTTGTCTAAAGTCCTTTTTGACTATACTTTTAGTCTCTTTTGGCATCTATTTGGTTGATTATGTGAAATGCCCTGATTTACCCTGTAGCTTTATTGCTGACATTTATGAAACATCTTTAAATTGTCAAGTTAAAAGCTATAAAGATTATATTCTTAAAAGTTGAATAAAATCAAGACATAAATATATGGAAGTTAACAACACAAAAATAATAACTATAGTTCTACTTTAAATCACCATTGTATAAACAAAGAGCAAATATTGTGATGTTCCCTGTAATTATCTTGACATCTTACATTATCCTTATAAAAATGACAGCTTACGTTATCCTTATAAAAATGTAAGTTGTAAATACTACATTAAGGAAAGTTAGTTAAAAAGATGAACGCAAAATGTGTAGGATATCAAATAATAATCATAGTTGTGACAAATATTACATTAATTTTAAATAAAAGAAACCCAGGTGCACACTGCAGAGGAATACCAAAATTAAAAGGCCTCAGGAGATTCCCCCCCCCCCCCCCCCACCATTAGATTTCCCCGTTTCCTCTTCACTTCCCAGAAAGTAATCCAGCAAGACTAAAAAAAAATTGAAAAATGTTGCAGACTTAGCATATTATAGGACAGATTGTGAAAAGTATGAATAACTGTGCCTTTCTCCTTGCATATAGGTCTTACTGGAAATAATAACAGGACTTAAAGCAGTTGATGAGCATCGTGAACCACAACTGTTGGTAATACAGTATTCCATCTTTACAGTTTCAGAAGTGACTTATATGCCTATGTCTTGTCCATTGTGGAGAAAATAATTTCTTTCCCCTTTTGGGATTGCATGGTTATGTTGCAGTTAGTGCAGCTGTCTCAGAGCACCACAGCTTGGGTTCATTTCTGACCTCTGGTGCTGTCTGTTTTGCACATTCCCCTTCTGCCCACGTGGGTTTGCAGCGCGTGTTCCAGTTTCCTCCCACATTCTAAAGTCTTCCTGGTTGTGAGACTCGGAAACTTGGCTACTATAAATTACCCCTAATATAGGTGTCTGGTGTGTGAAACAGAGATTGTTAATAGCTATCTGTGAGAGAATAAGTTATAGGGAAATAAGTTGGGGAGATGGGATTGTTCTGAGAGTAGGCACAGTCTCAGTGAGTCTATGGGGCTTCGTGCTAGATCATGAGGAAATATAAACTTTAGTTCCCAACAGGCTGTGAAAACAAATTATGATGCTGTGAAGTACTAATATGGTGCAATGGTATATTTGCAGAATCATGTTAAATTGTATGAATAAAGAAATAAATAAACTGACCATGTTATGTTGAATTCAATTTAATATTCACATTTATTAATTTCACTTTATCTTTAATCCTAAAGCTTGATATCAAAGAAGAAATAGATGAAGAAGAAAAGACAATTGAAGATTATGTTGACAAAAAGATGCATGACTGGAACTCTGTGGCAATTAAGAAAATGTATTCAACGGCAAGGCAGTGTCTAAATGAAAAGAAGAACAAGAGACCAGATATTACAGAGGTATGTAGCACTGATACATCTATTCAGGTTAAATGGTTCATAGCCATTTTAAATATTAAATATAAAAACATTTTTACTGCTTTTACAGGTGTATAATTCATTGAAAGAGACTTCTTCAGTTACTTCATAGTGAGTTGATGCTGGAATCCTGTTACTGGTCACAACAAAAGTATTACTCGGGGCACAGTATAAACTTTGCATTTTTGATATATCTAGAGTATTCTTGAATAAACTTTTTATAGGTCTGCATATTGCATGTACCATATATTCAGAATAAAAATTCTCATGCACACCATTAGTAGGTATGGTGTTCTTTATCCATTTTAGTTACATCTCTGTTAGTAACAAAGGAGAACAAACTATACATTGTATCATCTTTTACCCTAATTTCATTTTTCTTTACTGATCCTGTTGCCAAAATCAATTTTTGTAACAAAAATAATTTAGTTTATACAAGATTATATAAGGAAATGTTGTTATGTGTTGTGAATTATAACATTATCTGAACAGATCTATAATGCCTACAGAATGCTAACCTCAAAGCCAGAAGGGAACATAAAGAACACTTAAATTGCCTGGGTAGTGAAGGCTATGGGTCAGCCAAATGCTGGAAGATGGGAGTAATACAGGTGGGTGACCACTGATCAGCATAGACACGGTGGGCTGAATAGCCTATTTCCACTCTGAATGGAACCCTCACCACATTTCAAAAAGTACCTGGATATGCACTCGGGAAGCCCTGCTCTGTGGGGCCTACTGGTAAAATCTTTACCGACTGAAACAAACACAGATGGCCAAATGGCCTCCTGTGCCATTAATTTTCTGATTCTGGGAAGGCTTTGGCATTCCAATAAAGATTAGGCTTGACCCAACGAGCATGCTGCACACTATTTTTCCTCATGATTTGCACAGAAGTTTAATTTCCTATTGATAATTGAATCATCCACAATAATAATTCCCAATGTCCATGCAACTAAAGTTCAATCCAGCTTGCATTCGCATCCTAAACCTTTTGCTGGCCTTCATCTGGTGCAGGTCTTGGATTATTTTCAGAAGACTGATAGCATTTTCCCACAACAAACTTGGTATTTGCATGGCTCTGGAAATGGTGCTCAGCAGCAGTGGTATGACCTCAAACTGGGTACCCCTTGTCCTTCAGAATCTATCCCTCAAGGCAGAGCTGATTACAGAAAACATCTAGCATTTCAGTGTTACTGTGGGAAAAAAAACATCATGCGCTTCCAGAAGATGGCATTTACCTTCAGAAAAATCTGATGCTCCACAACCATCTGTACATTTGGCAAATGGCAACACTTTGAAGTTCCAGATCATTAACGAGAATTCAAGTACAGTTAATGGCTGCCAGCACATGGGTTTTGCCAGTATTACTGGCTTCCCAATATCCAAGATGTAAATCAAGAAACTGCAGCTGCTGGAAATGCAACCAAAGATTTACAGAATTGATACGTTGACTGTATCTCTTTCCATAAGTGCTGTCTGACTCAGTACCCAACATTCCACCTGTTGCTCATCGAAATCAAATAGATGAAGTCATCTCTCCACAAGTACAAAACCCAAGTGACCACTCTGTTGTTACAGTAAGTGGCAAGTTCAGAGACATGGCAGTGATTTGCAGCAGCTGAAAGATCTTGTGGCAAGGAGGTCAAGAGTCATTATGACTTTAACCTTCACACAGTGATTAGAATGTGGTCAAAGGTCTTTGTGCAGCATTTCACCTAAATCAGTGATGACTGCCTTGAAATTCCTATGCATGTGACTACATTGTTCAGGAGGTCTAAGAAAGATGCGTCATCTCTGATGACTGTGGGAGCAGACTCTTCCACAAGGACTCATGTCTGCTTCCTGCTCCAAAATCCCTGCCCAACTCAGCATGGCCAGCACAAACCCACTTCCCCCACACTAGATTGCCTCCATTGGTTAACTATTGCATTTGTATCTAGCAGCTAATGCTGGAAAAAACACTGGAGCACAATCCATGGACTTTGGAGAGCAAGTAGCTGCAGTCATTTCTTGAGGTGCCTAGTCAAATCTCCCAATGTTAAGTGGAATATCTCTTTAAATAATAAGCAAAGTAATGTAGTGTCTTCCTGGTTGTACTTTAACTGTTCAACAGCAGGCTTAGGTTACATAAAAAGCTCCAATTTATCCTTGCAAGGGTGGAAATGAGCACCGTGTGAATAGTTATGTAAATAGGGGCAAGGCTAATGTTGGGAAATAAAAATCAGGTGCTGTGCAATTCCTAGGCTAAGTATTTGAAAATACTTTGGTAGCTTAAGGTGTTGCCTTCAGATTCGTAGATACCAGAAAACAACTGTTTGACTACTGTAAAAAGAGATTACCAGGAAGTGTTCCATACATGCATAGACCACAGTACTTCTGGATTGGTGCTGCATGTCGGTATTATCCATGTTATGCCACTTTCTAAACTATTCTGAAGGTACTGGCACAGTTCCAGACACAGTTTCACAAACTTACCAGCACATTGGTATCATATCCAAGTAGCTATTTGCTGAGATTTGCACATAAAATGTGATTTAGTTTGTACAGAGAAATTTATTAGTGATTCATTATTAACCTAGCTGAAATTGAGAATTTTCATTCTTCTCCATAAAGCCTGCAGCACCAAGAGAAATGAGACATTGACCAGTGAAATACTGAATTGAGATGATTTTTGTTTGTTAGATACTAGATGAGCCATTCCAGATTATCATAGGCCATAGAAACAATGGATTTTCAAAGTCAAAGTCATTGGGTGCTATTTCTTTTTAAAAAAAAAACATTTGCTAGCTTTGATTTTTTAATTCACATATATCAGAATTTAATGTGCAAAATTTGCTGATTTTATAACAATTGCTACCAATCAAATCCAAATCATTCATATACATTAAGAAAAGCTGTGGTTTCAGAACCAATCCTTGGGAACTCCAATGTGCACTTCCCTTCATTCTGAAAGACAACCTTTTACTATACTAACAACACCCTGCATCGGGTCTCACTTGAGGTGTTGCTCCTCTAACCTGCGTTTGGCCTCAACGTGGCAGTAGTTGAGGTGTTCCCTTTATTCCACGGTCATCTGTCCACTCCTACCAGATTCCTTCTTCAGCCCTTTGCCTCTTCCACCCATCACCTCTCAGCTTCTTGCATCATTCCCTTTCATCCCCCCTCCCCCACCCTACCCACCCACCTACCTAGCCATCCAACTACAAATAGTTGATACAGGAAATTGAGACCAATCTGGTCACTTGGATAGGATCACTGGTTCTTTTACATCTATTTGAAAAAGCGGGAGAGCTCTCTGCAGTGACCTTACAATACATATCCCTCAACCAACACCACAAATACAAATTATCTGATGGAGGTTTGTGGGACCATGCCAATGCAAATTAGAGGTTTCACTTCCTACATTACAACATTTCAAAAGTACTTCACTATGACATCCTAAGAAGTCATTCCCAATAACAATTTGGACTGAGAGCCTCTTGCCTCAAATTATCTTCTCCTTGACTGATTTTTCAACACTATTTGATTTGTTTTTAAATCCCCATAGCTCTTAACCTCCTGAACAGGGAAGGGTTAATTTGATCCATCTTGCCAAACACAAATCAGAAAAAGCAATAATATCCTAACAATTAGGGTCCAAATTATCAACTATATGTTGATATTACATTTAATACGTGGAAAATATTAGTGGAACATTTAGCAAAATCTAGTAAATTAATGTCAATATATCAAATTTGAATCAATGTTTAGGTAACAATGTTCCATTACTGGAGATTTTAAGAAGTCATTAAATATTACAGGTCTAGCCTAAAGTTTAGACAAATGAAACGGAGATCAGAGTTAATGACCAGAGCTTGGCATTATATCTTAAAGACATCAATAAAACAAAAACATGCACAGCTATAATTTGTAATTAAGATATTACAGTAATTGATTAATAATTTTTGAGCAACATATTAACATGAAAGCATTGGTTCCTCACAAATAATTTGATTAACAAGTATACCAATTGTTCCTGTTGTACATGTGACACATTTGTTATATGTAATTACATCAGTTTCTGCTATACAAGTTTAGATAAAGCCAGGTTGAAACCTACACAGAAGTTATAAATCATCAAGGACTTTATGATACCTCGATTATAATACATCTCAATTTTAAATGAGGTGTCACAGAATACGTTAACTACAGTGGATGAGGTCATAAGGAGTCCTGTTAAGCTTTTACAGTTATCCTTGTGCATTAATAATTGCCTCTTATATTCAAGACGGTCTGGGTGTCCCTGCGTTTGTGACCCAGATCCCCATTGTGATTATATGGCAGCTTGAGGGATTTAGCAGGGCGAGAGATTCACTCACTGGGATTGACCTTAGTGCTAAGACTATGAGGTATTGAGATAGAAGGTATCTTGATTTTAGTCAAGGAGGTATTTCAATTGCATATACAGTGCAACTAGTGTTGGTATTGATGATAGGAATGTTGGAATTAGTTGGAGAGATGAGGAGATCTTTCACTGGGTCTGGTTTGCCTATGCAGGTGGTTGGGATAGCACGTTTTAAAAATGATCCTAGATCTGGTGAGTGGATAAAGGGTTTTAGTTCTTTTACTGAATCAAATTTTATCAACTCACTTTTATTAAGATCAAATACATATCCTGTGAAATAGGGTCTTGCTACTGCAAGACCTGGTTTGGATAAGACCTGCAGGTGATGTCACTCAGTAAACGAAACCAATTTCCTGCAGTTAAAATGGCGTTACAAAGATCACTGTGTGTAATTGTGAAATATAGTGTAAAGTTATTAGCATTCACTTTACCCAAGATTTCAGCATCCAACTGGAGCAAAAAACCCAAACCAAATTACTACCAGCACGCAAATTGGTAGGAAATGTACAACTGGAGAGGTGATGGTTATCTATACAAATGTACCACATAATGGAATCCAATGTAACATTTTTTAAAATAATTTTAGGTTCTATTTAGTTCTGTACAGTTTGACAGCATTTATGTTGGAATAAAACAAAGAAACTTGGCACTATTACTGAATTAAAATCGTTTGGTAGCTTGCATTAAGCAAATGAAGATTGCTTCCTAGTCAAAAGAGAAGATTGATAAAAACATCAAGAAAGCCAACTATAGTGTGTATTCAATCTAGCAACTTTGATCCTTTACCACAGTAATATCAGGTTTTGAGATAATGAGAAAAAGCAGAAATGACAAACTGAAAGAATAAAACCGAGAACCACGTATAATTCTAGAAACTAACTCAATGCTCGAGGCGTGGTGAACAAGACAAGCAAAACAAAATAGATTTAATAGATTTGAGTTGGTTGCAAAGTGACATGGAATGGCAACAGTACACAAAATTAATATTAACTATTAAGCTTTAAAAAATTTTAAAGCAAGATCTTGGAAGCTACTGCAAGTTTTAATCAGCTTTGTCAGATTCTGCTGGGCCTCGTATTAATCGTCTGATTCCCCTCTTGCCTGCAGGACCTTTTGGTTTTGCAAATATTTGTCTGTGTGCATGCTGCTTTGGATGCACCTCCTCATACAAGAAGTCAGGAGTCAGCTCATTGCCATCACCAATTTCAATCTAAAAACAAATGAACCATTAGGTTACGGTATTTAATTTTACAACAACTGGAAAAGATAAATTCAAAAGATAAATGAACTTGTTACCAAAGAAATTAATTCAAGACCACAACATGACCTGACTAAATACATCTTTAATATACAGGATAGCAGGACACTTAAGTTATTCTTATTTAAATTATGCCACATAATAGACATCTTCACAGATTTAGTCAGTATCTAATTGAATGGCAGAGGAGGCTCAAGGACAATGTGAGTTACTCCTCCTTTATGTTTTTATGGAGGAAGGATTGGGAGATTTTTATGTGTTTTCTTGGTTGTCAGAGTATTACAGAGATTAAAACTGGTACAAATAAGCTGAAGCACTTAAAAAAAAATTACCTTTTTAGTTATTTCCAGAGAAAGCTGTTTTTCCACCATATCAATCAGGGGATTCTTACAACTGGAATATAACATTCGTTCTCGAATGCTACATGTATAACCAGGCATAGAATATATAAACACTGAAAAACAAATAAATATTTATGTTCAAAGAAACAATTAACAACTTAATTAGAATGTATTCAAATATTAGGCATCTTCACTAGAGTAACCAATTCAGAGTATGTTTCCAGGAACAATCATCCTCACTAGTGATAAAGATCTGTCATTTGCTTGTTACACATATGGACATGGTTTGCCATGAAGGAAACATGATAAAAATCAACCCTGCCTCAAAACATTCAATTCCTGTGAACTGCTAATGTAGTAAACAACGACAGGAACTCAAGATCGGCCTACACTAAAGCCGACATGCCCACCCTGTTAAAAGAAGCTCTAGTAAAAATGTTAAGGAAAGGCAACAGGGACAGAAAGAGAAATTACAATAAAATCAAGTCACCCTTGGAAGTATGTGTGTAGAAGACTTTATTACCTCATGGATTCAACAACAGGCATCTCAAGTTCAAAAAAATTAATTGCGAGGCGAACTTATGTTTGCAATGAAACCAACAACATCAAAGAAGTACCTATAGACTCCAAGTAGTCTCCTTCATGTGAGTGCTTGTAGAGGAAGAAGTGATAACGCGCAGACTCCTTTGGTACACGCTTTGGTAAATCTCCTATCTCCGTATGGGTTGTATCTGCCAACGCTATTTTTTCATGATTAAAGTCTATTTTCTGCCAACAGAAAGAGATGGTACATTGATTAACTGATGATAACAGTAAATTTGAAATACACTCTGGTGAGGGTATATGAGCTTGTATGACTATTTTTTGGATTTGGAGACACAAGGGACTGCAGATGTTGGAATCTGGAGCAAAAGAACAGAGTGCTGGAGGGCAGCATCTGTGGAGAGAAATGGACAGTCGATATTTTGGGTCAAGACCTTTTATCTGGACTGTTTCAAGGATTTCTTCAAAGAAATGGTGAATACTGTTGACAGTATAAATTCTACAGATATAATACATATTTGGAATGCAGCAAGGCTTTTATTTTAAAATAAAAGCAAATAGCTCATTAAGAAAGAATAAGAGGGAAACTGTTCTTCTAAATAGAGTTTAATTAGCCAAGTCCTATAACAAGGGTGGTTGCATGTGAAGTTACAACAATCTGCCGGTGTTTGGCCCATATTCCTCTCAACCTTTCCTATCCATGTACCTGTCCAAATGTCTTTTAAATGTCATAATTGTACCCACCTCAACCACTTCAGTTTGTTGCATATACGCACCACCCTGTGTGTGAAAAAGTTGCCCCTCAGGTCCCTTTTAAATCTTTCCCCTCTCATTTTAAAACTATGCATTCTAGTTTTGAATTCCCCTATCCTGGGAAGAAGACTGTGGCTATTCACCTTATTTATGCCCCTCATGATTTTATAAACCTCTCTAAGCATCACTTCACACTTGTCTGAGTTAAATTCCATTTCCATTCTGCCACCTTCAGGGATCCTTGGACTTGTACACAAAGGTCCCTCTGTTTCTCCATATTCCCAAAGGCCCTACCATTCATGGTGCATGTCCTGCCTTTATTAGTCCTTCCAGAGTGCCTCATCTTGCATTTATCAGGATTAAATGCTAAATGCCATTGCTCTGTCCACCTGACAAACTGATTCACATTGTCCTATAGCCTAATGATCCTCATCATTTTCAACACTACCAATTTTCATTTCATCTGTGACTCATACTTCTCTGGACTGAATCTATTTGTAATATTTTCTGCTTACTTTAGCAGCCCACTGACATCTTTCTACAGTCTACATGACAAATTTAATGGTTTATACTTTTGTCTAACTCAGACACTTTGCAAGGCAAGGAATCCAACATCAAAAACAATGGGAGGCAAGTTTTAAAAAAAAAGAGCGGTAGGTGCCTGAAAAGGGTTACCGGGGTAGCAGTGGAAGCAGGCAGTTTGGAGGAGTTTAAGAGGCTTTTAGGTAGACACATGAATATAAAGGGAATGGAGCAATTTGTATGGTACACAGGAGGACATTTAGTACAAATTGGCATCAAGATCAGCACAACATTGTGGGCCAAATGGCCTGTCCACTGCTGTACTGTTCTATACTCTTTGTTCTAGGGCCTAACAGACAACCTTCCATTACCTTCTATACCAACTGACCATTATGCTGAAAAAAGAAATTCAGGGGAGATATTAAAAAGGAAAGAAAAAAAATCAAGGAATACATCAAATGTGTGTGAATAACTTAATTGAGACTGCCAACTATTCCAAATGAACTATAGTTAATGAATGTGTGGAGTGGTCTGTTCAAATTGACAGAAGGGAATTTAAAAGTAGGCAAATCTTTAAAGGGAATATTCAAGGGCTATGCATTGAGAAAATGTTCCGAGGAGCTTTCTGCTTCCTGAAAATACACACTAAGCAAAAAACTAGGATGGATGATCAAATATTAGTTTGAGGTTACTAAGTCGACTTTTAAAGATGGAGAGAGAGTGGAAAACCAGAAGAATATCAGGGAGTGAATTGGCAAAAAATAAGGCCAAAGTTGAAAATTCTTGCACCATTTGGGAGGTAATGGGAAGTGAGGAAAGCACGAAAGGCTGGAGTAGGACAACTACAATGTCTGGCAGGGTAAATGTAACTGAAAGAGGTTACACAGGTAGGCTTGAGCAAGGCCACAAAGGCAACTGAAAACAAGAATCAAGTCAGCCAGTTTGGAGGGAGAGATGGGCAAGTTAGACACATGGGTAAGGATACAAGTAGATGGGTTTTGGACAGGTTTACAGAGAGTGAAAGCCTAGGGAACAAAAGGATATCATGAGATAAGCATTTTTACTTGATTGTAGCCCAAGGCTTCTCCCTTAACAGTATGCAGAAGATTTTTTGAACTTATTGTTATTTCAATCTATTATCAGTGCAACAAAACATTATCAGTTCCTCATTATCATTTCCTTAAAGATCAATGTTCAGTTAAAAATTCTAATCTATCCATTCATAACAAGTACTTACAAGTTGTACATAGCTAAGCTCTTTGTTTTGAAGTTTTTCCAGGGCTTGTACAGCATCTTCCTGTATAGGAAAGGTAACTCCCTGCAAAGTTGGTTGCTTAGTTTCTACATTGATTTCAGTTTCACCCTGCCAAAAAAAAACAAGAACTGATTTACTGATGTCATCGTTTCTCCCTCCAATGCTAATTTGTGGGATGTGGATTTTGCTGGCAAGCACAGCAATTTTTTGCACATCCTAGCAGCTAAGGCACTGTTAAGCCTAAGGAACAGGTTTATATTTCCAAGTCAGGACAAGGTGCAACTGGGAGGGAAACTTGCACATGGTTGTATTCTATCAATGGACTGGTTAGGTGGATACACAAGTAGCAATATTAGCTGAAACATTTAGCAGAGACAGTTATCAAACTATTAACTTTTAACAAAGTAGGATCAGTATTTTGCAGTTAATACCATTTTACCTTAATCTTCTGTAGCTCCTCTTCTGCTGCAGTTAATGGGGCAGGATCTTTTTGTGACACAAGGTGTTTTTTGTAACCACTTAAGGAAACATCCTCCTGCAAACACAGTAGAAAATATAAACGCTAGCCCCTTTGATATACACTAATTTACTATGTCGTTCATCTTTGCATTCCAACCACCACTCCCCACTACCCCGGCAACCTCAACCAATACCCAAAGTTTGCCCATCTTTCCTCAGACAAAAGAACGCTGTGGTTCTAGTTTCTGGGGGCAACGAAACCTTTCAAATCATTTCCTCAGTACTTTCCTGTTATTTGACACAGCTCTATTCCCTTCTAACAAGGGACTATCACCACTTTAAGAGGCCCCCTAATGAAACTGAGAAATTAACATCTAGGAATAATGTTTGTCTGACACTAAGCATGTACACAGAACAATACAAGACTTCTGCAGACATAAGAAGCACACAGACAAAGGGGTAAAGATTAGGAAGCTTGCCAGAAAGCTTCCTCAAAGAGGTAGGATTTAGGGAATGTCTTTGCAAAGACAGTGATGAAAACCTTCAGAGAGGGAACTGCAAAGTACAGTGGCCAATGATGGGCAAAAGGGTTGAAATTCACAAGGAGCAGAGTCTGACAGAATTTGGGAAGCAGCTTACAGAACCATGGGGCCAAGGCAAGATTGTATTTAAACACAAGGATGAACATTTTAATTGAAGCATCAGGAAATTAGAAACCAATTTAAGTCAGTGAAGCTAGAATGAAAGTAGAGTAGAACTTGACATGGGATGGACAGCGTTCAATGAGCAGCTGTTTATAGTTCAGCTGATACTTTTAGAAGATAGAAAAGGAATGAATGAGTGTAGAGATGGAGATTTAGTGGTAAACGGGTTGACAATATTATACAGATGGGGATAGGCAGACTCTAAGGAGCCTAAATCAGTCATGGTTTTGAACTCTGAACTGGCATAATATCTGTCTGAAACAGAGATGATGACCAGGATGGGAGGTTATATGATATATATTGAGCATCATGTTATTTATGAAGCAATAAGCTCCCAGTATTCAGAACACTGTCATATTTGATTATCTGGAGCCCCAGTGGGAAAAATTTCAGCCTTAGTGAAAAGCCTAACCCAGCATCTGCATTCTCTTGTTTCTCCAAACTGCCCTGAAACACAGGTTAATATGCTCTCATTACCAGGCACATTGTATTACATCCAATTAAATAAAAGGTTACTCAAAATTCTTTGGCCACTTCTACCCAAAGATAAATATAAAAGATTTATTATTGTGATGTGGCATTTTTTTAAAGTTGCAACCAGTTTGGTAGAACGAAATACAACTCTTTCAATTGGAGAGATTTCACAGGAGGAGACAATTCTGTATGATGATTAAACCTTATAACCTTTTGCCTCTAGTACTGGGGGCTCATCCCCTTCAATTATGCACAGCAATGAAGTACAGTTACAGAACTCTGACTAGGTAAAGCCAAATGATTAATCATAAGCAGTCCAGTTTCCTAGTGATGTAATATCAAAGTGATTGTGCAAAAAAAAATCAGCAGCTTATTAGAAACAGACATTAAAGCGTCACTCATATCCTGAGGAAAAATAAAGAAATGGGGAAAAGAAAACACAACCACAGATGAAGAAAAGTAGTCAAACTTCATACCCTTACTGTCCCAAATATTTCATCTTTGATGTGGCTATTCCCAAATTCCTTCTTCAAAGTTGCTCTTGTTGCTGCATATAGCATTTTTTGTCGAACCTGCAGAAAAGATGGAAGAAAAACCTTCACATCTATTCTGTGAACACAGGTTTAGCTTTTTTTAAAAACAAAACAGCATCAATGACAATTAAATTGCTCCAAGTGGCATTAAAAATATTCACTCAGTTTTTTTAAAAATCCACTTAAGTAAACCTGTTTTCACTTTTGCAAGTACAACCTGGGTTTACATAATGCTTGTGAATGTAATGAACTGGGAACATTATCAAACAAGATTTGAGACCCAACCACAGAAAGAGCGATGTAATTAAATTGGAAATGCATGGATGTCAGAATTAGAGGACCACAGAATGTAGAATATTTTATTTATGTTTATCTTAGAATAATACGAATAATTGAATTTTTGAATGGTATATCAGTGCTGCATGGCAAACATTCAAAATATACATCTTAGTATAAATATCTACCATAGAACAACATTAAATATGTACCTCTTTTGGAAGCAAGATTAAACTAACTTATTGATAAAAAAGCATTGATGACATTAAGAAAATGAATTTCTGAATCTATTTTTACACATTAAAGGTAGTCCTAAAAAAACCTTTTACAAAAAAATAAAATCCCACCCTACCCTCCCATTCAAGTACTAATTTAGTTTACACCATTGAGGTGCTTTATTTAAAAAAGCTATAGGATAGAAAAATAGACCAAACTATTTAGCAAGAGTGCAAATGAACAGATGACATACCTTCATAAAATACTTGCATCTAAATTTCAATCAGAATCTGTTGCAATTTTGGACCAGAAAAACTATGAAGAGGGTGGAAGAAATAACACCATCTCCATAGCCTTAATAATATGCTTTAAACAAAGGGAGTTGACCTGAAACATTAACTCTTTCTATTACCACAGTTGCTGCCTAACCTGCTGATTTTTTCCAGCATTTTCTGTTTTTATAACAGACTCAAACCATCTAACTGGCGTCAGGATCATGAACACTCAATTGTCCACAATACTAATCTCCAGAACAATTTCATATTAAATTAAGCTGAGGTCTCTAACATTAGGTAATGCAACATGCAGGTAAAATTTTCTGCAATAACCAAAACACATGGTTAGAATTTCACAAATGCTGCATAAGCAAGTATTCAGCCAAGTTCATAAAAAAATGGATTCATTTCTGCACATTGGACATAAAACCTTTAAATGTGCATGTTATTCTAGCAAAAACCTATATAAATCCTACCCTTTGGAAAAGTGGACCAAGTAATTGTGGTGAGATTCACATTCGTGCATCTGTATTTAACCAACATCTGATCCTCGTACTTAGTACTCAATTATGTAATCACAAATCAATGCAATATGCAACAGAAATTAATCTTAAAGATTCAACTAATGACCTGCATTTCTCACTCACAGTAAAACAAGTAAACCCCACAATTAGAGTACCTACTGACCAAGGATATATTCCTCTCTGCATCTCTTAGACTCTGTCTTCATTGCTCAACATTTTTAAGTATGCCATTCTATTGTCTCCCATTACTTATTGCTGCCTTTCCATAGAATTCAAAGCAGGGATCAACAGTGTTTTCTGCCAGAGCGACGTGCACTCATCTCACAGTGGCATGTGAACACTCCTGGCAATGGGAATCAGATCAGCGTACATAATCCAGGTATGGGAGTGATAACACAAACTGGAGACATGTGCCTCCCCCACCCTGCAAAACCCCACATTTTCCCTTACCCCCTTTTCTACACAATGGAGAAAAAAAAAATTTTAAGGACCTGACTGGCTACCCATTAATCCCAGTGGTAATGATGGGCCTGGTGCAATATATGCAGGCAGTTGCCATCAAGACCTGCACTGAGTTTTACTGCATGAATCAGGCTCAAACCACCCTAAATTTTTAGTCAGAGTCAGAGAGGTACAGCATGGAGACGGACCCTTCAGCCCACCGAGTCCATGCTAACCATCAATTACCCATTTTTATGTTAATCCTACCCAAATTAATTTTATTCTTTCCACATTCCTGTCAACTACTCCCACCATTCCAGAGTCACCCACCTATACACACAGGGCAATTTACAGCAGCTAATTAACCTATCAATCAGCACATTTTTGGGGTGTGGGAAGAAAACACAGAACCCTGAGGAAACCCACACGATCACAGGGAGAATGGGCAAATTCCACACAGCAAGCAAGGTCAGCATTGAACTTGGATCATTGGAGCTTTGAGGTAGCATGGTGTCAGTTTTTTCTCCAATTTCCCAATTATTCAAGAGTCACTCGAATGAGTGACAGCACCTTATGCTGGACCTACTTAGTGCATAAAAACTTTAATTTTTAGGCAAGGATATTTAGAAAATAGATAAAAATAAGTAACTCGTTAAAGTGCACAAAATATCCCAAATCATTAGCAAACCTCAACTAATTAATCATTATTTGCTTTATTAATATGTTTCATAAATGTCTAGGTAAAATTCATAGCTGACTGAAGGTAAATTCCAAAATTAATTATAGAAAATTTAAAATACAGATGGAGGCTATTAGCACAACACATCAATGCCACTCGAAAAGAAGCTTTCCAGCACAATCCAATCTTCTAGCAGTATAGTCCTGCAGGTCTCAACTCCTCAAATACAACCCAAATACTGTTTAAATGTGATGAGGGTTTCTAACTTTACTACCTTTTTCAGCAATGAGGTCCAGATCTCTACCACCAAGGCCAAAAACATTTTGTCTGATTCCCCCTTTAATGTTTCTATTAATTATTTTGAACTTTTTTTTTAAAACCCTCTTGTCAGACAAAATAGATCTTTCCTATTTTCTCTATCTAGCCCTTCAAATTTTATATATTTCAAATAAGACTCCCCTCAGCCTTTGCTCCAAAGAAAACAACCTTAGTTTATCCAATCTTTCCTCACAGCTACAATTTTCCAGTCCCAACAATATCTTCAATCTCCCCTGCACCTTCACCAGTGCAATCAAATCACATCTTTCCTGATGCTCATGGATAAAGTAAGCTTGAATGGCATTTCCACACTTTAGTTCTTTAAGAATATAAAGGCAAATAATTTAAATCTTGGGATACTGAATGCACTCTAAAACAAATTTTAAAATCTATTTGTTATTCTATAGAAAATTTCTGCATCTATTTTTATATTAAAACAAAAGCAGACACTGGAAATCTGAAATAAAACTGAAAAGCTAGAAATACTCAGTAGACTGGGCAGCATCTACAGAGAGAGACACAGATTCCCTTTTCAGGTCAACAGATGCCGTACAACCTGTTGAGCATTTCCAGTTTTCACTTCAAATATCAATTGTTTGCACACCTCCAGCTACTTATACCATTATAAAAGTGAAACAGCTTAATGAATGAATCAGAGGGTAAACGCACCATCTAATATAGCACACAGATAAAGAGCTCTAAAGCTTGATTTTCAGATTTAATTAATCTCAACCAAGGCATCACGACTCTTGTTTTAGATAAAATGGAGAAGGGAGAGCATATCAGCCATGGTCCCAGTTCTTGATTGTTAACATTGGGATATGTGTGATTACTTAGATGCCTGGTGCAATACTCCAGTTCAAAATTGTTTTGTTACCTTTTAATGCTATCAAAACACCTTTATCAGTCATCCCAGGGCTGTTTTAAAGTGTTATGAAGATCGAGATCAGTGATGCTGGTTTTCCACTGTATAATCCTGTGTTAATCCACTGCAAACTCTCACAGATGCAGGCATCTAGATTTGTTGGTGAAGCCATTCATACTGCAACAAAACCAATATACTTCCAGCTACTGGAGAGTGTTGCAACTCAATGAATGGAAGCTGCATTGATGAGAGTTGGCCAGGAGAGTGCTCCCATAGAGGGGAAAAGCTGACAGCAGGAAGGCTACTGCCCATAAGAGGCATACTGCTTGTACAAGAGGACCACAGAGACTCTGCGAGACAACAGCCAGGTTCTCCTGGAAGGAGGTCTTTGCAAAGACTTGAGTGAAGTTTATGATGGACTGGACTTTCAAGAAGCCAGAAATGTGGGACAATTTCCATGCCCACCCTACCTGCTCCTGTGAAATGAGGCAGAGATTCTGAGGACTAGCCTGGAATGATCCTGAGGCTAGGAATCTGAATGACCTTGACTTTAACCTCAACGGACAAAGTGGTCGAGGCATTTGTGAGGCTATATTTGAAGATACAATTTGGGGTATATTTCCTTTAAAAGCTTTAAAAAGTATGAGCAAATAAATACTCTATTTTTTTTCCCCAATGAGATTGAAATTCACACAAGGGATGATTTTTGTATGTTGCACTATTACTTGCGCCATTTGGGAAGAGATTTACACAGGATAAGAGTCACTAGGGAAGTAAAAATCCTGCTGAACAGTAGAAAGTCAAATATCCCAATGGCTGCTGACATTTCAACCACATGGCACCACTTTTTTTTTTGGTGAAGGGGGAGGTTGGTTGTGAGAGTTGCACTCAGGACTCTCTAAGCCCCTCTATAGTAAAATACCTTCCAGTGATTCACTTTGTGGTTCATGGACACTTAAACAAGGTACAAGACAGCCAAGAGTGTCCATTAACTGCATCCTAATAAATAATATCTTCCTGATGAATTGGGTGGAAGGAAACTTCCCAAAATGTGATTTGGTCTTAAGATACTTTCTTGCAAAGCTTCCTATATTTATCTCATAAATTTCCTTTATATTACAACCAAATTCTTACTGGTGAAAGGTCAGGTGACCAGGCAATAAAGAGCCACTGAAATCCCTGAGCATTCATGGTGTCCAATCGATACAAGATATAGGCAGGTTGCTGTTCCTCTAGAAGAGGAAGGACGCATGAATCATATTCCTGGTCCCATCTGGTAACCGACTCTCTGGATGCACCCACCTTGAGTTGTTCTGTAACAAGTAATTGACATTAGCAAGGGCAATTAAAAATTAAATTATAAATGCAAAACCCATTCCTGTAACTTCCCTTCAATTTATTTTAATGCTAAAATATTGTCAGGTCATTTGCCAATTTTTAATTTCTAGTGTCTAACATAATAAAATTATTTGATTTTTATCCACACTGGCAGTGAAATTAACAAAAGCTTTCCATTGTTGCCAACCCTCATGCCTAAATCATGAGTTCAACACTTACTCAAGAACCTGAGTCTATAATTTAGGTTGACATTCCAATGTAGCCCTGAGGGAGTTCTGCATTTGTGGAGGGAGTTTTCTCAGGATACCACAGTGAGTGTCCAGCGGTTCAGCTGAAAATTAATAATACCACCGGCACTATTTAACGAGAGCAGCAGGTTTGCCTTCTGCCTCGGTTAATACAGAACCTCTAGCTAAATAATTAAAATAAACAGATTAATTTAGTTGCGAAAAGATTTGGCAGAATTTGTGTTAGGTAGTATGGGCTATAATGTACATTGCTTTCTTTTAGTGGTATTAAAGCAGCATTGTTAAGCAACCCAATGCTGTCATGAGAGATACAAGAAGATTGAGAACCTCAAATGGAAGATTCACAGAAATGGAAACACTCAGTTCTGACAATGACGTGTTCTCTTATTGATGTGTTGCAAATTCTGACACCAGTGAAAGATTTCACAGATGCAATCTCTGAAGCCAGCTCTCAAAAAGATTCACAAGATTAGTTTACTCAGTGTTAAGCTGACTTTCAGGAGTTTTTTTTTGGGGGGGGGTAAGAATTGATAACATTTTAGCAATATTCATTGTTTTTCAAAGGTTGCATTTTGTACGTGAAATAGAAAGATTTTTCTAAAGTATAATCGTTAATATATTTATCACAGCTATACTGTGGAGTATATGGAGTCCATAATATATAGTTGTAGTCATTAGTGCTAAAGATTTTGTAGATATTAGGCTTGCCTCAAAGATAGTATTTTTGGTTTTGAAATATAACTTTGTGAAATCAAGCCTCAGTACATTGACAGGCATAGGATAGGTACATGGAGCTGGGAAAAATAGAGGGCTATGGGTCTTTAAGGTAGGGACATGTTCAGCACAGCTTTGTGGGCCAAAGGGCCTGAATTGTGCTGTAGGTTTTCTATGTTTCTATTCCAAGCTGACACTTTGGTGCAGTGTGAAGTAGGGACTCTTCCTGCATCCGAGCCAACATCTCACCTTTAAACAAAATAGCAAATTAGTCTTTTTTTTGCCACATTTTTGTGACCATTTTCAACAAATTAGCTGTTCCTTTTTCTCACTTTACAATAAGGCCACACTTCAAAATTGGCTATGAAACAATCTTTATATTCTTTTAAGAAATGAATAACATACATTTTACACATAAATAATGTTCACTTATTTAGTTGTAGCCATCCATTAATGCTAAATCTTTCATAGATATTAGGCTTGGCTCAATGACAGTATTCCTGGTTTTGAAATAGAATGCTGTGAAATCAAATCCATTACCATACATTGCAGACCTACCAATGCCAAACCCTTCTTCACCAGCACTTGGTAATAGACCCACCATCTGAATTGCATTAAAAATGGGGCTCAATGTTCAACTCTAGCAATGACCAGTTGAAGCAGACATTCCCACTCTGTTAAGTATGAATGAAATGGACCTCAGCAGAACAAGCCAAGTAAGCAACTGCCAATACAAGAAATAGTCTCAGTGTAGAATCTGTAATTTCTAGTGCACAAATTAGTAAATTCAGATAGAGGAATTGATAATGTGAAATTGGAATTTCTGTATGTAGCTGCAAGAGAAGAGGGAACTTTTGCTCTTTTTTTCCAAAACCATTTGCAAATTCTGACATGACAACGAAGTGTTGTCAAGAGTATCACATTGCCCTGTTTCAGTATTCTTTAGCAGAAAGTTTGGCAAGCATTTTTTTTAAAATCCTATCAAAACCATGTTTATTATCATGAATCTGATGATTAATTACAAATCAGTAACTTGGATAAAATTAGTTAAAATTTAAACATAAAATGTATCATATTTCATGTTATCATGGAAATATTACAAATATATTACATGGATTTGTTAAATAGAAGCCTTCAATATACATTGCCTGGACTGCTCCATCCCAAGAATTGACTGCATGTTTAAAAACAATGCTGTAAATGTTTATCACGTGCCCTGTATGAATTGCACGTCCAAAAGGCAAAGGGTAGAAACATAGCTTCATGGATAAAGAAACACATCTTTGATGTAAAAATTTACCAGATACATCAGTCAAAACATCATACTTACACTGATAATTCTGGCTATGGTTGACAAATACAAGGCCCTAATGAGAACATACCTGGAATATTGGGACTATTTTTGGAATTTTCTAGCAAAGAGAACAAATACCAAGGAAGAATATACTTGCCATAGTGGAAGTGCAACAAAAATCCACCAGATTGAATCCTCAGAGGAAAGATTAAGCAATGTGGGCCTATAGTCTCTGAGTTAGCCTCTGGGCTCTGGGCCTATAGTCTCTGAGTTAGCCTCTGGGCTCTGGGCCTATAGTCTCTGAGTTAGCCTCTGGACTCTGGGCCTATAGTCTCTGAGTTAGCCTCTGGGCTCTGGGTCTATAGTCTCTGGGCCTATAGTCTCTGAGTTAGCACAAAAGGTAATCTCATTGAAATATGCATAATTCTTACAGGGCTTGACATGAAGAAATGTCTCCCTTGGCTGGAATATCTAGAACCAAAATAAGAGGTCAGCCATTCAGGACTAAAATGAGAAGGAATTTCTTCACCTAGAGGACAGTGAATCATTGGAATTCTCCACCCAAGGGGGAGCTGGAGCCCCAGTCACTGAGTATAATCAAGACAGATTGATAAGTCTTGGAAAAATCGAAGAATACATGGTTACTGCAGGAAATTGCCTACTTTTCCTTCTTGCAAAATATTACTGTAGATGGTACAACTCAGTGACAGTCGGCATTTACTGGACAGTCATAATGCAGAATATGGTTTCCTCAGCCTGAAAAAAAAATTATAAGCTATGGAGGTGCCCCTTGGAGGAAATGAATAGTCTTTACAAATAAGTCACACAATTCATGGACAGGGAAATGTGTCACATTTACATTTTTCTTGATAATTTTTCAAGGAAAGAAATTAGACAAGTTAATTTTAAAATGCATCACTGGATTGAAATTTGCCAAATGTGTGATGAGAATCAGAACTCGAGGGAGCATTTAGTAAGGATGGTACCAGGAGCCAAACAAAATGAGTTGAATGTCGTGATCAGTTTTGGAATTCTCTGGCAAACAGCTAGCAAAATTTGAATAAATGGCTTTCATCTGTGCTGCAATCCACTATTGTCCAAAATTAGTAATTTAAGAACACAAAAACTCTTATATGATAATGATTTCTGGATTGTTTTGTGTCTTCCAAAAACTGCATTGGACACTTCCTGGCGTCAGTCACCCTTGCAACCCTGATGTCATTATCGCACTTCAAATCAAATTTTCAATTATATAATAGACGGATAAAAATGTCTTACGTAACAGAATTTCAGGGAAGTAAAGATCTGATTAATAATTATACAGATTATAATGATTTGGATGTGAATGTACATGGCACGATTAGCAAATTTGCTGATGATTCTAAATAAGGGGGTCTTGTTGATAATGAAGCAGGTTACAATGAATTCCAAAGAGATCTTGATCAGTTAGGGAGATGGGCTGAGGAAGGGCAAATGGTTTTCAATTTAGATAAGTGTGAACTGATGCATTTTGGATATTCAGTCCAGGGTAGCTCTTATACAGTGAATGGCAGAGCACTGATGAGTGTTGTGGAACAGAGGGACCTGGGAGTACAAGTGCACAGTTCACTGAAAGCGGCCTTGCAAGTAGACAGGGTGGTGAAGAAGGCATTTTGCATGTTGGCCTTCATCAGTCAAGGCATCGAGTTTAGGAGTAGGGACATTATGTTGCAGATATACAAGTCGTCGATGAGACCGCACTTGGAGTATTGTGTACGGTTTTGGTCACCCTGTTATAGGAAAGACATTGTCAAGCTGGAGAGGTTGCAGAAGAGATTTACGAGGATGCTGCCTGGGCTAGAAGGCCTGAGTTATAGGAAGGGGATGGCCACACTGGATCTTTATTCCTTGGACTGTAGGAGAATGAAGGGTGACCTCATAGAAGTTTATAAAATCATGAGGGGTATGGATAGGGTGGGGATCATAGTCTTTTCCCCAGGGTTGGGGAGTCCAAAACTAGAGGGCACGGATACACGATAACAGGGGCAAGATTTAAAAGAGAACTGACGGATAACTTCTCTACACAGAGGGTGGTGAGTACCTGGAATGAGCTGCCAGAGGAAGTGGTTGAGGCAGGTACAATTTAAGAGTCATTTGGATAGGTACATGGAGGGGAGGGTCTTGGAGGGTTATGGGCCGAACGTGGGCAACTGGGACTGGCAGGGAAAACGCTGTGGTCGGCGTGGACTAGTTGGGCCAAAGGGCCTTTTTCTGTACTGTATTGCTCTTGGACTCTATGGTGTTGATCTTGTTGAATTTACAATGGGCCTTTGTGCAGCAATTTTTAAATTTATTGCTAACTCAATTTAAAAAAAAACATTGATGAATAATTCCTCCCAAATATGTGCAAATGCATAAAACTATAAATGTACATCAAGCTACCACTTTGTAATGTAAATTTGCTAATCATTAACCCTCAAGTACTTTGTAATGCCCTTGAATAGCTTTCAATCTGAATACAATTTTTGACAGCCTTCCAACGTATCATATATTCCCAGTTTTTTCCCCAGTACTATCATATAATCTGTGTCTACAATTGTATTACCTTTCCCAACCTAGTTGATCTATAAATGAAAGATGAAGAGCAGGACAGCTGAGATTCACATCTTAGGAGGATGAGGCAGCATGGCAGAAGAAAGCAACCCAGAAATATGTATGCCCTTTGTCAGGCTTGTAGTAATGCTTAATTCATTCCAGTTTTTATGTTCTGGTATCGGCAAATAATCCCCACAGCAAATAATTGCACACATTTCTGCCTGCAAGATTGGTGCAGAGACCAGCCTAAACTTCTGTGCAAATCCAATCCAGAAATTTCTAAACTGCTGCATTTTCAGGGATGCAATTTGAGTTACAAAAAAGCTGGAGGAATTCACAGGGTCTCAACCCGTAGCATCAACTATCCATTCCCCTCTGCAAATGCTGCCTGACCCATTAACTTCCTCCAGCTTCTTGTTTATTGCTCTGGGTTCCTACATTTGCAGCCTCTTGTGTCTCCATGTAATTTGAGTTATATGGGAAAAACTTATGAAGCACCTGGGAAACAGCAGCAGCTATTTTAATAAACTTTACAGAACCAGCAAGTGAATAGTATTTCCATTTAAGTTAAAAAGTTAATGTGCTATGTGAATCAACAGATATACAAATTGAGGAAGCACAATTTTTCCCTCCAAAATTCCTCACAACCATATTAGTTGGCAATAAACGCTAGCTGGCAGTATCTTCAACCAGTGTAGTGGGATCATAAATAAATCTATTGACTTGCATTTGAAGACAATTAATCTGAATTACATAGTGAAATTTTGTTTTGGTATTACAGAAAATTATATTTTATAAGGTTTGCCCCTGTTTAAGATGTAATACTAAAAAACCATTCTGCAGAGGTACATGCTAAATGCAGATGTTCCAGCTCCTTACTAACTTACCATTTTCAATCACAATTTTCAGGACACAGAATTCTCCATTCCTGGCTCTGGCAAAGATGTCCTTTAGCTCTTTGGAAACTGTAAAAATGAAACAGTAGAAAATATGCCAAAACATGGTTAGTTATAGTTAAGAAATGTCATTTATAAAGGTTAACAATTTTATACGTTTACAAAGTGTTTTTCCCCACTACTTATAGAAGCCACCATAACATCATAAAACTGAACAATACTAGAGAAAAAGATGTGATGATTAGTTGCTATTGACAAATAAAACCTAATGTAAGTGATTGAGCTCATATAGCCACTATCATCAATATTTTTCAAAAGTCACTGAAAGCCTTCCATATTTTCTTTTTAAAATACCATTGTTGATAAATTCTTCACCTGCTGGTAGTGTTAAATGTGACTTCAGCTCTACTATAATCATATATGGTCCAATTTTTATTTAGTGTGCTGCAAAATATTTATCAACAACTGCCACAGATGTGATCATACCTTTGCAGATTAGCAGTGAGCACAGTTTCTTCCCAACTAACTACAGATTACAAGCCAATGTCCCCAACCTTCAGTAATTAATGCTTAAAGTGTATCACTGACCCAAAGGTAAATAAGGTAGACTGTAAACAAAGGAATGAAAACGAAATGAAAATTTTTAAAAAAAACTACAGGTGATGGAAATCTGAAATAGAAATGACTGAAAATACTCAGCAGATCATCCAGCAGTGAAACATTAACTCTTTTCTCTTTTGACACACAGTTAATGTTTCTGGTCAACGACATCACCAGGAGTAGAAAAGTTAGAAAACATGCACGTTTTAAGTTCCAGAAAGAGGGAGGGGTAAAGAGAACAAAGGGACTGTGATATCAACTCAGCTACTTCTTCTCTTCATGATGCTGCCTCATCTGATGTGCATCTCCAGCATTCTTTTTTGTTTTAGATTTCTAGAAAATGCTATGTTCTGCATCTCACAATTCCAGCACATTCCTTTTTCCCTCTATCTACTTTCATTAATAGAGCCCTAGAGTAATACAGCATGGAAACAGGCCCTTCGGCCCAACTTGTCCATGTTCATTGTGTTGTCCAGTGAGCTAGTCACATCTGCCCAGTTTGGCCCATAGCCCTCTAAACCTTTCCTATCCACGTACTCATCTTGATGGCTGTACTTATCTGAATATTTCTAATGTGCCCATCTCAACCACTATTTCTGGCAGTTCATTCCAAATATGCACCCCCCTTTATGTGAAGAAGTTAATGTATTAACCAGATCTCATCCAAAGCATTGTGCCACCTAGACAATCTTGTTCTCCACCCCATCATAGACATTCCCTTTGTTTTTTCCACTTTTCTGCCTCTGGAACTTAAAACAGGTTTGTTTCGTTTTTCACTTTTCAATTCTGATGCAAAGTCTGAAAAATTAACTCTTCTTCTCCATCCATGGGGTCTGCCTGACCCACTGTGCATTTCCAGCACTGTTTTTGGTACGAACACTAGAGATGCTCTACAAAGAATGCACAGAACATTAAATTAAAACTAACATTTTCTGATATGATAAAGGACATTCTCTAATCAAGGACATTTTCTTTTTTTGTAGTACTGCCTTTATGTAAAAGATAAATTTCTTTGATATGCAACAGCCCACGGGCAGGTTAACATATTACTATCAAAAGAATCTTTCAGGTTGGATTGCACAAGTAGAGACAGCAAGGTACTAGTCTATTCAGACTTTTCTTCTGATCAACATGAGAGTGAGATACAGAAACAGCAAGTTAGAGCATGAAATGTACAAGGAAAGAGCACAAAAGAGGGACAGAACAAGAGAGGAATTAGACTGCAATGTTAAGTAAAATCCATGTTACAGGACATGATTGGGTCAAGTTTTACTGAAAATTTTAAAGTCCGACTACATATATTCCAAGGAAATATGATTATTTAATGCATGTTAATGTAAATTTGCCGTTTGATCTTTCTTTCTTTCATTTCTAGCTGCTAGGTAATTCATAGCCAATGTCATGGTCTGTGATAGTGAATATTCTGCCTGTACCAAATCAAACAGGACACCCAAGAACAAGCAAAATACAATGAAAATGATTGGTATTGGTATCTGGACTTGCTAAAATTACCCATAAAATTGGCCACGAACAGATATGTTCTATCTAACAGAAACAAAAAGTGTTAACTTACAGTAGTTTCCTTTGGCTGAGCAAAATGACTATGTATAAGAGACAAAAATGTAGCACATGACCTTTCTGATTACAGATTATTAAAATAACTAAAGCAGGTGCCAGGTCCAGGCTACTGAAGATTTAAATCACTAAGGGGTGGTTCTTCTTTGCATCACGATTACAGGGTTCAACTATACACAGTTAATCACATCTTTACTACCGATCTGGCAGAGAAAGGAACACAAATTGAAAGTTTGAGGAAAGTTTCACAGCCCAGGATCACCAGTGTGGAAATTTCCCATGAAATGTCTTCACTGTGGATGGAATCATTCTGAATATTTCACGGGTCTCCATGTCATCAGATGGAATAAATAATTATTAATAATGCGAATTACAAAATGTATGTGACAAATGTCATAAGTAGGTTGTAGATTCTTCCTCTCAGGATTGAGGATGAATTATTTTTACTCCAGTTCTGTGGTTTTGGGACCCATAATCTCTACCACAGATAAGGCAGGTGCTACTTGACACGATGGGCAGTATGGTTCGTTTGTGAAGTGGTATGCTACTCCCATCATTTCTGCTGGCTAGTGTATGAAGACTAATCCAACCACTGTATGGAAACACAGAGAGTGTGTACCCATTATATGCCACATTGCCAGAGTCCTCCTCAACCACTTATGGATCCACTTGATGACTAGCTGCCAATCCCTAAAAGTCCAGACCAAACTCAAAGTATCCCAAAATTCCACCGCACAACTATCAGAGATCAGATATCACTGAGAAGTCCAGGTAGGAAAATGACCTATTTTCTGAAGTAAGCCCTCAGGTAAGATATCATTTTGTGTGAACCTGGTCCTAGGGCAAGAATACCATTGGGAAGATCTAATCTGAAGGATTAATACAGCAGTTTCATTTTTCCCCCAAATGGCTTATAAAATCAAAAAGAAAATTATTAATTATATGTACAATTAACAGCAGTAAATGTGACTTGATTGATATTGTATCTGTAAAATATCACACTAATGTTACATTTGCTGTGTTAAAGGAGGACCACAGCAGGGAACTCTTAAGAATGTGCAAACTTCCATGTCATTGTTCTATTCCTCAAGATGACTATTCTGCCCAGTCATATTAAGGTCATGACCCACAAGGACTTCTTGTTTGAAAATGTGATTTTAAGATTATTTTGAAGAATCCATGGTGAAATTTCAGTCTCACCATTTCCAATAAGCTCTTGTTCTGAGATACAAATCTCTTGGAAGGTACTGGGCTTACTAAATGTGTATAGGCTCTGCTTGTTGAATTTGGAACACAAGATCAGCAACAAATGGTAAAGAACCTTTCCAGTGACCATTTAGAACCATTGGGAAAACTCCAAAATGCAGCCCAATAAATTTCTCTTGTTCTTTGTGATGATCAGACAGCAAGAAAATCACCACATTTGGAGATAAAAGTCAAGCTTGTGCTTGAAGTTTCAAAGAACCACTTTTTTAAAAAAAAACAGGAGATCACCTTTTGCTTAGAGAAACCGCAACCAACACCCACAAAATTCTATTGGGAAAAATCCCGAAGTGTGAGAGTGCACTCAGGTCCCATTGTATTCAAAGTGCTTCTTCAAACAGCAGAATTCATCACAGTGCCAAGTAGCAACAGGAGGCTTTCTAGGAACAATATAAACAGTTTTGTGTCATTCCTAGGAGATTAATTAGAATGATAGACCTAAAGCCCTGGGAATTAGAAATTACCTGTGGTTTAAAATTAGCTAACCACAGTTAGAATCAAAAAATGCAATGGAAAGATATGAAGTGACTGAAGGGCATAACCATAAACAATGCCTGTCAACCAACAATAACCCAAGGACAGGAATTCTTTCCTAGTGAAGACGGTGGGATAGACATAGAAAATGTAACAGATCTCCCTCACTGGTTGAGAGGCTGTAACAAAGAGACACAGTTTAAGATAACCACAGGAAGCATTAAAACGGGAGTTCTGAAAGAAAAAAAGATGATACTTATCACAGGAGCTGATGGAAAATTAAATTCACATTCACAAACCATTGACGAAACAGTCCAGGTCATGGTTAGCAATTATAAAGGTTTCAAGATGTGAGCAGGAGAATACATTTAGATCAGGCAAGTTATATGACATATTTCTACTATACATTTACCTAGGGAGGGTAAAATAAGGTCTGATCTGGCATTAATTCTATAACCCCCTCAACATGGAACACTCCTGGCTGATTCAAATTAATTTGGTCATCAACGCATGTTAGAGGAAATGGCTTCAATAGAGCCATTGAAAGGCTTCAATGGAAAATACTAATTGAAAATAGAAGTGCACCCAGTCAGGAATAGCAACAATGTTCCTGTATTACCCAGTGCAGGTGCTGTATGAACATCACAGATAGTACAATCCACCCACAACATGGCCAAGACAGCCCTGAGCAGACTGAAAAGGTATAATGATTCTTGTTATGAGGACACCTTATACTCTATGGTCACCTTTTAAACTATGTTAATGTTTTTTTCCCCTAATTAATCATGATAATTAGTAGCAATTCATAAGGTAACATGCCTCAATGACTACCGACCAGTGGCTCTGACATCCATCATCATGAAGTGCTTTGAGAGGTTGGTCATGGCACGCATCAACTACACCCTCCCAGACAATCTTGACCCACTGCAATTCACCTATCGGCAAAACAGGTCTACAGCAGACGCCATCTCCCTGGCCCTACACTCAGCTCTGGAGCATCTGGACAGTAAAGACACATACGTTAGACTATTGTTTACTGACTACAGCTCTGCCTTCAATACAATAATCCCAAGCAAGCCCGTCACCAAACTCAAAGACTGGGGACTCAACACCTCCCTCTGTAACTGGATCCTTGACTTTCTCACCAACAGACCGCAATCAGTGAGGATAGGCAGCAATACCTCAGGCACGATTATTCTCAACACTGGTGCACCACAAGGCTGCGTCCTCAGCCCTCTACTCTACTCCCTATACCCTCATGACTGTGTGTGGCCAGATTCTGCTCTAACTCCATCTACAAGTTTGCAGATGATACCACCGTTGTAGGACTATCTCAAACAGTGATGAGTCAGAGTACAGGAAGGAGATAGAGCTTAGTGGAATGGTGTCATGACAACAACCTTTCCCTCAATGTCAACAAAACAAAAGAGCTGGTTATTGACTTCAGGAAAGGGGGCAGTGTACATGCACCTGTCTACATCAATGGTGCTGAGGTCGAGAGGGTTGAGAGCTTCAAGTTCCTGGGAGTGAACATCACCAACAGCCTGTCCTGGTCAAATCACGTAGAAGCCACAGCCAAGAAAGCTCACCAGTGCCTCTACTTCCTCAGGAGGCTAAAGAAATTTGGTTTGTCCCCTTTGACTCTCACCAACTTTTACCGATACACCATAGAAAGCATCCTATCTGGATGTATCACGGCTTGGTACGGCAACTGCCCTGCCCAAGACCGCAAGAAACTGCAGAGAGTTGTGGACATAGCCCAGCACATCACAGGCACCAGCCTCCCCTCCTTGGACTCTCGTTGTCTTGGTGAAGCAGCCAGCATAATCAAAGACCCCACCCACCCGCATCATTCTCTCTTCTTCCATCGGGTAGAAGATACAGGAGCCTGAGGGGACATACCACCATCTTCTACCGCACTGTGATAAGACTATTGAACAGTTCCTTTATACAATGAGATGGACTCTGACCTCACGATCTACCTTGTTGTGACCTTGCACCTTATTGCACTGCACTTTCTCTGTAGCTGTGACACTTTACTCTGTACTGTTATTGTTTTTACCTGTACTACCTCAATGCACTCTGTACTAACTCAATGTAACTGCACTGTGTAATGAATTGACCTGTACAATCAGTGTGCAAGACAAGTTTTTCACTGTACCTCGGTACAAGTGACAATAATAAACCAATACCAGATCACATTCATCATTTGCTGTACCCTGATTCTGGGAACAACACACACAAGAGCTTCCAGTGTGTGCAGAGCAAGGTCAATCTAAGTACCCCAAATATACAAATGGAGAGGAAGGGCTCAGACTGTGATACTGTCTACAATAAAATAGCCTTTTGTGAATCTGTCAAGTTTCACATATGAATAGTTGTGGTATACTACTGCAAGACCCAAATGTCTCCAAAAGGAGGAAAATAAAACCAGTGGAGTAAAAAGGATAAGATTTTTTTTACTAAAATCTGGAAATAGAATTGACACCAACAACTACTAGATTCAAATTCAACTGAAATAGCAATATTTGATATAATTATATTTTTATCTATTACTGATACTGCACATAATAAATAAAATATCAGATCAACAAATTGCAAACCAACCATCACCAGTTTTATTCAGTTGTAGCTAGGACCTTACAGCAATGTAAACAATTCTGATAAAACAACTCCTAACTGTAGCCCTCAAGGCTGGGGGGGAGACAGACAAAAAAAGGAAATACTGCATTAGCTAGAAACTCCAAACAAAGAATGCTGGAAACACTGCAGATTATATGCCATCTGTGGAGAGAACAGACAAGTCTGCAATTTAGACGAGTTTCGGGAGGAGCTCTGATGCTGGGTCTGTAGCCAGAATATTAACCCTCCATGGAAGATGCAGAACTTGTGTTTAAAATTACAACTGAATCATATCCCAAGGACAATTGCAGCTCTGTTACAACTAATAGATCATTTGAAATCCAGTAAATATTATGCTGCAGGAAAATACATAACTCAATTAAATAATCAATGAAAAAATAGCTAGTTTATCTACTTTTCTACAGTACAAGCCATGGGAGAAATGTTAGCCAGGTTGTGGGAGCTCTCATCTCCATCCCACTTTAGTTAAAGGTGTTTTCATTTGCATAAAATGTTAAGTGTCAACTCAGAATATATGCTCATGACCTCAATACAAAGACAGAGACACAACCAAGAACCAAAAATAACATTAAATAATTGTAAGCAGAACCACCAAGCTCCATTCTTTAAAACCATAAAATATTCTGAAAATATCATTGGGTCTCCCTGACTTTCACCTGCAGAGAACCAGAGACCGTGCCAATTTACAATTTGGCTCCAATAAGTGATTATACTTTAAGAACCAAACATTTTAATAATAGTGAAATATTAATGAACCAAAGCCAGTGGTTCATGGTCCTTAAGCAATCTATTTTTACTCAATACTGAGATAAAGGCATCACTGCCAAGGTCAGCATTTATAGCCCATTCCTAATCACCCAGGGGAAAGTGGTGGAGAGTCATTAACTTAAAACCATTGGACTCTGTGAAATAATGATACCACAATAGTATTATTCTTTAGGAAGCTCCAGGATTTAACTCCAGCACTGATGATGGAATGGTCAAATGCCCCCAAATAAGAATGGCAAGTAACTGGAAGGAGATTTTGGAAGTAGTGGTACTCGCATGCATCTACTTCCCATGTTCTAAATCATAAAGGTCACATGCGTTTGAAGTACTACCAGAATAGCTTTGGTGAATTGCTGCAGTACACCTTGTTGAGAGTATACCCGATGCCAATAGCTATGGAAGTGAACTTTAAGTTGGCAAAGGGGGAGTTGATTTTATGAGAGCTGTATCCCGGATGGTGCTGGACTGTGTGTGGAGTCGAGAGTATTCCACTGCACACCTACCTTATGGCGTGTATGTGGTAAAAAGACTCAAGGGACAGGTGGTGGTCACTCACTGCTGAATACCCTGTCTTTGACCCACATTTGTAGCACCAGTGTTTGTGTGGTGGGCACGTTTAAGTCTCTGGTCAATAATAACCAACAGGACGTTAGTCAATAGCTTGATAATCATAATGCTGCTGAATATCAAAGTGAAGGGGTTGGTTTCTCTCTCCTCAGGGACAGTCATTGCTTGGCACATTTGTGATTTGAACGTCAACTGCCACAGCATAAGCTTGCATGTTATCTATGTCTTGCTGCATGCTGGAAGTCTGTTTCCAGCTTCTACAGTTTATTTTCTTATTTTTCATGTTTTTGTGCAAGTTGGACTGCTTCATTATCTAAGGAGATGCAAGTAGAACTAAACGCTGATCATTTCCACTTCTGACTAAAGATGAAGGGAAGGTCATATGTGATGCACAGAAAGATTGTTGAGCCTAGGATGTTGTTCTGAACAAATCTTGCAATGAGGAGACACAAGAAATTCTGCAGATGCTGGAATCTGGAGCAATACACAAAAAGTGCTGGAGGAACTCAGCAGGTCAGGCAGCATCCATGGTGGGAAATAAACAGTCAACTTTTCGGGCTGAGACCCTTCATCAGGACTGGAAAGGAAGAGGGCAGATGTCCCAGGGGGTGAAACGATTGGACTTCAATAGCCCAAACTTTTGCCATTTGTGTTAGGTTTAACACTAGCAAATGCAAAGTTATTTGCTTTGACTTGAGGTCTTTAGTGCCACAATTACATATTTGTTGCCTGGATATCAAAGACCATCACTCTCAACTCACCACTGGAATTTAGCTTTTTTGGGCATATTTGGACCAACGTCACGATGAGGTACAAACAGAAAACAGTGGAAATACTCAGCAGGTCAGACAGCTTCTGTAATCAATGCAAGATCATCAACCTGAAACATCAACTTTGTTACTCTCTCCACAGAATATGCCTGACCTTCTGAGTATCGCCAGCACTTTTTTTTAAACTTGAGATTTCTAGCACCTACAGTTTTTTTTCTGCCACAATGAGAAATGAAGTTGCAAAGTTCCAGAAGAACCAAGAGCACTGCTGAACAGATTATTGAAGATTAGGCACTACTTAATAGCACCATTGATGACATCTTACATCTCTTTCCTCATGGTCGAGTAGGTCAATGGGATGGCATTTTTGGATTGGTCTGCATTATATGGATGGGACACACCTGTGCAATTTTCTGTTTTGTCAGGTAGATGCCCAATGAAGATGAATATTCTTAATGTTTGAAACATACTCAAAAAATCAAATATTTAAAACATTCCTGCATGAATAAATCCATCAGTTTCTTCTTGAAGCTGTAGAACTGAGTCAAAGGTCCACTATACAAGGCCTTGAAACAGCAACAAAACCTCCTTTTAGAAACTCATGGGCAGAACACTTACAATTTACCCATATCTATTGATCACTTGTGAGACTCCTCCAGCTTCATTAAATGGATCCATATTTGCTAAAACGTCAAGTTACAGTTATTCCAGAGAACTTCTCTGGCCCGAATAACATTTGGATAGCTCAGTCTGCTACATGGTAATACATATTACAGTTGTATTTAGAAGAACAAGGTTGAAGTAATATGCAGTAGTTCTTCACATTTAAAATAATTTATTTTGTGTTCTCTGATATATACCCCTCTTTCCCTGGGCTAAACTTCCCCCACAAATCAACTCCAAACACTCATGTTCCCATCCAGGTGCCTTCCATCTTGCTCCCATGAATCCAGTTTTACTAAACTGCTAAATTAACATTCCTTTCTAGCCCCGTGATAGCTCATATAATCTTCAGATGTTATTCACTTCCTTTCAAAGTTTCCACCATCACTCCCCCTTTCCCCAGTGCCCTTCTCAAAAATAATCACACTCAACGCCCTTTTGATACAAACTATTCCTTCTTCAGCCTTGCCATCCTGTCCAAAGTCTCCAGAAGTAATCGCCTCCCAAATCTTATTAATTCACCTGACAATCTCATGTTTTAGCCTTGCTGATCTACCTAAACTCCCAAAACAGTCTCTTATATTTTAGTATTTTTTTCCAGCTTTTGTTCGTTCAAGATTTGCCCTTTCCCATTTCTTAACTTCTTCAGGATTTCAACTGCATTAGCAGTTTTAACATTCTGCTGGAAGATTCCCGGGGTTGTTTTCCTATGGTAGGAATGGTTGTAATGTCTCTTGCTCGCGAGCTCCAGTCCCAAGGATAAATGCAAAATTGAAAATCATAAGTCATTAAATTTAAGGTTACTGAGTTTTGCTGGCAATTACTCGAACATACCGTAAAGCCGATTTGTCCAGTTTACTATTGTAAAACAAAACCAACAAAAATGTCATTATTTGTCAACATCAACCTATCATACATTGGAATTAGAAAATCTTTCCTAAATATATTGCCCATTCTAAGGCACCAATGCTTGGTCTATGAATTGACATGACTTTATAATATAGTTTTTTTTTGAAAGAAAATTTTCACAATGCAAAGCACTTCTGTTTGAACACCTCACGTCCTCTGCGGATAGTCATCCAAATGTTATTTGAAAGCCATTTAGGATTAGGTGCTTAAAAAGGATCAGACTAACATTTTTTTCCCGCAACATTGTGGCCAGACATGTGAAAAGTAACAAGTTCCACTTTACTCGCCTGGTTTCTAAACCCCGTGGGTTTTAAGTTTGAAGCTACTCGAACCAGCGAGGATTTTGTTTGTGACAGTACCTGGAATGCCGGTCTGATGGGACATGTCGTTGCAGAGGATGCCGATTCGTGGGGGGGGGGGGGGCGGCTCCGGGGATTGTGTTCCTGCGGGCAGGGGGTGCCTGTGCTGCCTCAAGCTGGCGAATTCCAGTGCTGGGGATCTGGCGGGCTTCGCTCCGGGGAATCGTTCTATCTGCCCCTAGCTAGCGCAGCCTCTACACCAGGGATCGTTCCATCCCTCGCTAGGGAGCCTCTGCACTGATTCTCTCCCTCCTCTCTCTCTCTCTCTCTCGATCTTCTTCGGCTTCCCGGGAGCTGTTGCGTGACACCAGCTCCGCTGCTTGTATTCCGCTCCACATCATCTGAGCTGCACTGCTCGACAGAATGAGGAGGTACGTTCAGGATGCACGTCATTTAGACGGCTGAGGGAGCGTTCATTGTAGTGCACGAAAGGAAGTGGAGGGAACTGGGAGGCAGAGCAAGTTTCTTAGTGGAGGGAACTGGGAGGCAGAGCAAGTTTCTTAGTGTAGTATAGCCGCCTATTAGGGCGAGATTGGAAAGTCATTATCAATGGTAAGATTCTGCATTAGCTAAAAACATGTCGAAATACAAGTATATTTAAATATGGAGAGTCAAACATAAACATTTGGAAAGCAGCTTTCCTTTATACGTTATAATTAATTATTGGACTCATTATATCATAATTTATTTTGCATGATGAACTGATTCATCTCCCCTCCGAAATGTTCGTCTTTTTGCATGAAACCAAGGAAGCAATGGCAGATGATTTACAGATGGGGGATTAGGGCTCCGGCGGGACGGGGGAGGGGCTAGGCTGATGTAGCCAGGTGCGGAGATCAAATTGGCATTTATTAAAACCAGGCACAGCACAACAAAAGAGCGCATGGAATGGCAGTGTTGATTTCCATGATGTCATATGCCACCATTCGTATTTTTCCACCGCATCATTTTCTGGTGTGTACTGTACCGAACGACAACGATTTGTCTTCATGCAGCAACACATTGCCAATGCCAGAAATCCGAAATATAAACAGAAAATGCTGGAAGTACTCACCAGGTCAGGCAGCAGCTGCAGAGAGAGAAACATGGGTATTGACTTGAAAAGTTAACTTTCAGTTTCAGACATTAACAGTGGCTGAGGTAAGGAGTTTAAATAGAAATGTTATGGATCACAATCGAAATGACAAGCCAGGTTTCATGGGTAGTTAATAGCACAAAGATTTCAAATAGCAGATGCATAGTTCAAAAAATATAGCAAAATGCATTATTTACATTTATATAGTTACTGACTTCTGGATGAAGTTAATTGCACAAGCAGCTGTTTAGTGCTGTAAGATTTATTAATAATTTTCTCCTACCATACTGATAGGTGCGGTAGATTACTCTGTCTCTGCTTCATCAAAGACAGCTTCCATTCTCCCTAATCAGCTTTGTAAAATTAATCCCATCACGTGTGGTAATCGTTCAAAATATGCTCTCCAGATGGTGCAGAGATTTACTCATCTGATTATTTTGTTATGGTCTTTAACACCATGTTGTGAACAAAGGACTGCTCATACAGTAACTATTCGTACGCATTAAACTACTTCAGCATAAATTTGCTCAGTACTTAACTGGACGATAAAGTAGAACTGTTTTGGTCTCCTCAGCTATGACCCCCATTGAATAGCCTCCTAGTTGAAAACCTGTAGTAAAAATTCTTGCTTCCCCCCCCCCCCCCGAGGGCAAATTTCTTCATGATTATTAGAAGAGGGGGAATCAGCACAGTCTTGTTCTGCTATGAAGTTAGTCATGATCCCAAAACATTTTTCTCATCCTCATTACAACACGTAACTTCCAAGTGTGAACTTGCATCTCCAATTATCTGAAACTTAATCCGATGTATGTAATGAAAGGCAAACAGACCTATCTTTACTGGATAGCCTATTCATGTAACACCTTTTTCAAGACCTAATGAGAGGTCTCGACCCAAAATGTTGACTACTTATTTCCCTCCATAAATGCTGCCTGACTTGCTGAGTTCCTCCAGCATTTTATATAAGATCTTTATTAGTCACATGTACATCGAAACACACAGAGAAATACATTTTTTGCGTAGTTCTGGGGGGCAGCCCGCAAGTGTCGCCATGCTTCCAGCGCCAACATAGCATGCCCACAACTTCCTAACCTGTATGTCTTTGGAACGTGGGAGGAAACCGGAGCACCCGGAGGAAACCCACGCAGGCACGGGGAGAACGTACAAACTCCTTACAGACAGCTGCAGGAATTGAACCCGGGTCGCTGGCACTGTAAAGCGTTACACTAACTGCTGCACTACCGTACCGTGCATTTTTTTGTGTTGCTCCAGATTCCAGCATCTATAGTCTCTTGCATCTCCAATTCATTCTGTATCTCAACTGCATGAAGAACTGTGATGGGAGTATAGGAACAGCATCAAGCTGTTAACTTACTTTTCTGCCGTTCACAGTCTACAGTTAATGCATAAAATTTGGAATATATTGGTGAATCAAAATATATCCTCAGCAATAAGGGCAGTAGAGCTTCTGCCTCGCAGCTCCAGCAACCCAGGTTCCATTCTGACCTCTGGTGGTGTTTCATGTTTGTATAGGTTTCCTCCCACAGACCAAAGCCATGCAGGTTGATAGGATAATTGGCCACTGTGAATTGGCCCACATGTGTAGGCAAGTAGCAAAATCAGGGCTTGGCAAGTGGCACTGACTTAGACAACCCAAGGGCCTGCTTCTGTGTTATATGTAGTTGTGTGCAATTAACTATATGACTATACAATGAAAATGCACTAGATACCTCTTGGAAAATGTGAGTTTTTTTTCTATTACAACAGCACAAATTATGGAGAGCCACGATTAACTTTTCATGTTAATTACCTGATGTACATCAACCTGAAATGCATTTGTCTGACCTGCTATTTACAGCATTTTCTGCTTTATATTAAACACCAAAGTAGACTGATTGAATTAAATTCCTGTAATCTGTCACAAAGTTTGAAAATCCAGTAATGTTACCACAGGAGCAGAATTTATGTACAAAATGTCTGCTTCAAGCTTGTTTCCAATGTTCATTTAATAAAGTGCTAACAAGAAATGCCAAATGCCAATCAATAGGAGCTGCTTCCTGTTACATTTAAAAACAATTACTTTGCTTTAAAAGCTAACTCAGTTTAGTTGACTGTATGATCCCTCAATACATAAAGAAATTGTAAAATTGTGAAATAAAAACAAAATGCTGAAAATACATGGCAGGTCAGGCAACTTCTGTGGAGACAGAAACAATGTTCATGTCTCAAGTTTTATCAGAACCACACACCCAATTTACCAGTTATTGCAAGAGTATTTTGGCTTTCTTTTTTATGCAAATAGTTATACCAATCTAGATATAAGTGTAAGACTTAAACCTGAGTTTTTTTAAAAAACAAAAATCCTCGAGTTGGATAGAATTGAGTTATAACTCAAGAAAAGCACAAGTCACTTTATATGAATATAATATTTTATAGACATTGTAACATTGTAAACATCACAGGCTTAAAGCCTACACTTTCTTTAATCTGTATTACAGTTAAAGTATGCAAACAGTCAAGTTTCACACAATATCTTTACTTTTAAACAAAAATGCATTTGTTCCCTTGGGTTTATCACTTTAGCAATACACAGCACTGAGAAAAACATTTAGAAAATGTTTTTAAACAGTTTTATTATTAAAGTTGTAAAAGGTAGCAAAATAAAATTCAGTTTGGTCATTAAAGAACTAATAGTGTATATGGAAAATGACGGACTGATGATAGTGATTAAATTAGATTTTTTTAATGAGTCTGAAATATCAAAAGCACTTGTATCACATGGAAAGCAAATTTATATGCAATGTTCTCTGCTGTTTTGTGTTTAACCAACTTAGTAGATTTTTTAAAAAAAACAGTAGAAGATATTTACTGGCTAGTAGATTTCTTGTCAACAGCAGATTACTGTTACAGATACTTGCATAAAATTCAATATTTTTCCACAGAGGCTAATGAATGGACAGTGTAAACCAAGTAAACAGAATGGTACACTCTTGGATTTTTGGCCAATGAATTATAATAATGTAAAGCTTTGTTTAAAAACTGTTCCAAAAGTTTTATTTTTAACTTGCAATGTTCCAGGAACCAGCTGGTGTAACCAAGCCAAGCAATCCCAAATATTACTAAGTAGCCTTCTGTTATAGCTTGGCTCAATAGCTGATATTTTTTCTAATGCCAATTGCAATCAATTATTTTTAGAGAGGTCAAAACTACCTCCCTTCCAAATCATTTCCAGTTAAAATTATAGTGGGCTAGATTAGAAGAATTTTTTTATAAATTGTACTTTCTATTATTGCATAATTGTAATCAATTCTGAATAGATTCCAAGTGTTAATTGCCTGTTGCTGTCAGACTGATGCATGTAACTTAAAAGGATGCACAGTATATGTCACCCCAAAAAGCCACAGTGATTCTATATTTTCTAATTTGTACTTATTGGCTGGCCACCTATTCCAATATGGATATGAATTACTTTCCTCCCCTTTTGTAAATTCTGTATTAAAGATGTTTCATGTAGAGGGAACTTGCAAACTTTGCCCACAAATCACAACACTGATGCCAACTCATTTAATTATTACACTCAGTTACTAAGACCAATAAAACCAGATTATTTATCTGTTGTCAATCCTCATTGATAAAATGCGCAGCACTTTAGACATTCAAAATACGTTTCAGATGTCTGAAAATATTAAATCATAAATTGAAAGTATCCATTATCAGAAAATACATGATTAAACAACATTTGATTTTTAAAGAAATTCATTCAGGAACTTTATAGATGCAAGGTTAGTCCACTAAAGGCATGAGTAACATACTTCCAAATAGACTGTTCTGTAGAACTGCATAAAACAGCCAGAGTACCATGTAAAGTTCGAGTCACCCAACCAGAGCAAACATTTGCTAGCCCTAGCAGGCCTAGAGATTTGAGAGTGTTGCCAGGGCTGGAAAATTATGGTTGAGAGACTGATTAGGTTGTTTTATTTGGAACAAAGGAGATGGGGAGGTTAATTTAATTGAGCTGATTAAATTTAGAGAGGCCTGGACAAGGTGAAGAGGAAGGACCAATTTCCCTTGACAAAGAAACTGGTAGCTAGAGGACACAGATTTAGTAAATTGGCAGGATTAGAAGGGGGAAGTGAGGAAAATAATGAAGTCTGGAACTCTGTACCTGAAAGGGAGGCAGAAACCCTCATCACATTTGAAAAGTACCTGTTTGAGCACTCAAAGAGATATATTCTACAAGGCTGCAGAAAGAGTTGGGAATTGGGAATAAACTAAATAGCTCTAACTTTGTTTGGCAATGGGCACGGTGGGCCAAATGGCCCATTGTCCCATGAATTTCTATAATTCTAAAGACGTCCTGCATCGGGTCCAGTTTATTCAGGCTATCAGTAAAGATCATTCTTAAAAATAGGCAATGCTTAAATACAATGATGGCACATGAAAACTGAAATTTTAATGAAATGCAAACTCCTTCCTGTGATTAAAATTGTAGTATTTAATTGCTAGTCTTCCACTTTATCAGTGATGTAATACTTATGAAATATCTAAGATCAAGAGCTAATTAGCAGCACATTAAAAATATTATATGTGTTAGAAGAGGTTTCTTATGGCCTTTGTGCCAATTTGCTCTTTTCTTCTTCTTGTTCACCAAGTTTGAAATGTGTGTAACATAAAATGCCACATAATGTACACAAAATTCCCAAACATTGATTAATTGAAAGAGGATCTTTAAACAAAATGTATCCTCCAAGAAGGGTGATACAGAACTTGAAATGTCCAAACATATTATATCTGGGATTTAAGTCAAGGAACAAAACAATGCTGTGTAACACTTTATCCTATTGAATATGGAAAACAGGTACCAGAGTAACAGAAAGTTCTCCATCATTACAGATTTTATCTAAGTACTTAACATAATATAAAATACCTCTCTAGTGTTTGAAAAAGTTGAAATAAGTATCTTCCTTATTTACACCATTGCACAAGTTACTTTCCACAGCTGAAAACTTAGTGTGTTTGCTCATTTGGCTGTGAAAATTCATCACATTCATATTTTGGCAACCTTATACAGAAGTTAGGAGTTTTCATTTTATTTAACTAGCCAATTAACATAGATCTCATCCATATTTTCTACCATTTTAAAAGACTGGAATAATATTCCCTTTAAACTTTTTTCCAAAATGGGAAGTTCAGTTTTGCAATTATGTCTTTATAAATTCAAGAATCCAAAGCTACAGAACTAAACTTGTCTTCTTCTGTCTCTTCTTGATACATCAATGTTACTTCAAAATTGCAGATAATTTCAAAAATAGTTCACCATTGATTTAGCTAAGGCACAGAAAAATCAATTTTTCTACCTTTGAAATGTAACCTAACATCTGAGGGGCTAAAAGATTTGCTCCCATTAATCTTCAATATAATCACATCTAAACCCTTTTCCTTCTTTTGGCAAAGAACATCCTTTCATTAGGTACAGATTTCATTGCTTTCTGATCCCAAAGAACAATACTTTTATTCAAATTAATAATTTTCTATTATTCCTTAAACTTAGCTGCTTAACAATCTAATTTATTTGAGTGTTAAGTTTCCTTAAAAAAATTCAAAAATGAAGATTTTGGATAATCATATTGTGTAGTTATTCAGACAAGTTTAAAAAGTGGCACAGTTGTAAAAGTTTTCATAAATGCAGTGAACATAAGCAGTGCAGTGTGCTGGAATATTTACATATTGTGGCCACAACTTTAGAATGCACATCTTTGATTGATTCCTTATATTGCATACTCAATCATTCCACACTTACTGAAGGCTAGGTACATCTGACTCAGAGGGAAATATATGAATTTATAGACCAGGTTAAAAACATGGAATTAATAAAAACCCAATGCAGATCACCCAAATCTAAAAGTTGTAGGGAGAAAGAAAATCTATGTGGATACTTGGAGAATGTTTCCACACTTGCACCTACCCAAATTTTAACTAAATGGGAATAATTCATGTGAAAAAATAAAAAAAAGCAAAATTTGCAGTTTCGGCAACATAGTGAATGACTTTGACTTGACAACAATGCCAAGGGCAGAAGGATACGTAACAGGTGAGGTATTTCCAATGATCCAGTAAATTGACAAATTCACCAGGAAGGCAATTATTCCAGAAAGCAGTACCATCATCTACAAAGAAAAAGTTTACATTAATCTATCATGCTTTAAGATTATAAAGTAGTGGAGGGAAAATGCAATTCTAACAATATTTCAAATAAATTCATTATTAAGTTTTTTTTAAACTAAAAGTATTCTTGTATAAACTTTTTAAACACAAGTTTTTAATGGAAGGTGAACTGTTTGTCGCTGAAGGCAGCCAGCTAAGCTGCAACCCATCCCATTTACAATTTAAAAAAGTAATGTTCTCTGCATGTACAGTAAATTGTTATAATGATTTGGGCCAAGAATGAATTTGCATCCAGAGATCACAATCATTATTTCTGGTTTTACAGATGGAATGGCTTTGCTGTCAATACCAGGTTCCCATGACTTCCTCAGCACTTTGAAAGTGTAGCATTCTCCTCCTCTGAGAGATGACATCTTCTGGATCTGGATCAAATCAAGCTCAGCTCTTGGGTCTAGTTTTTCACCTTAAGCCAAGATTACTTTCACTTTACTCAATATTTAAAATATATGCACTCATCTGGCTATTTCACATCCTGCAAACATTCAAGTTATTGTTCAGGCATACTGATGGGATGAGTACTTCCTCTCCACTTACATGTGGTTCTTATATAAAAATGGAAGCAGGATGCAAAGTCCAGGAATTGGAAGATGTGCCCAACGGCAGTTTGTTTAAAACCAAATTGACAGTTTCATTTAGAAAAGTCAAAAGAATAGAAGAGAAATTAAAAATGTCACATCAGTGAAGCAAAGATGACCTTTTGAAGTGTGTGGTTTGACAAAGAACATAGAGCTTTATTTCTCTTGTGCAGCTAATACAGGAATGAGCTTATGTCCAGTGGGTCCCCAAAATATTGTTTTCCCATGCATTAATAGCTCTTTAATTAATGTGGATGTTTAATGTTCCAGGGTTTCAATGTTTTAGAGAAGATAGAGGAGGTGATAAAGGGGGGGGTGTTGCACTATTAATCAGGGACAATATCACAGCTGCACTCAGAGGTGACATAATTGAGGGCTCATCCACCGAGTCTATATGGGTAGAACTCAAAAATAAGAAAGGTGTAATCACTCTGATGGGATTATACTACAGACCTCCAATAGCCGCTGGGACATTGAGGAACAGGTGTGCAGGCAGATTAGGGAAAGGTATAAAAACAACAGGGTCGTTGTTGTGGGTGACTTCAACTTCCCTAATATAGACTGGGACCTTCTTAGTGTAAGAGGTTTAGACAGGGCAGAATTTATTAGGTGCATCCAGGAGGGTTTCTTAAATCAGTATGTAGATAGTTCAACAAGAGGAAGGGCATACTGGACCTGGTATTGGGAAATGAGCCCGACCAGTTGACTGACAGACCACAACTCCTTAAGTTTTCATATAGCTATAGGTAAGGATAAACATGGACCTTGCAGGAGTGTATTAAATTGGAACAGGGCAAATTACAAGTGTATTAGGCAGGACCTAGGGAGAGTTAATTGGGAACAGCTGTCTTTGGGCAAGTCCACATTTGACATGTGGAGGGTGACATGTGCAGACCAACTGCACAGAGTACAGGACAGATATGTTCCAGTAAGAAGGAAGGACAAGGATGGCAAGGTAAGGGACCCTTGCAAGTCGAGAGAGGTGATGAATTTAGTCATGAAGAAAAGGAAGCATATGTAAAGTTTAGGAAGCCAAAATTGAACGGAGCCCTTAAAGATTATAAAGATGCTAGAAAAGAACTCAAGAAGGGAATAAGGAGAGCCAAGAGGGACCATGAAAAGTCCTTGGCAAGTAGGATTAAAGAGAATCCTAAGGCATTCCTATACATACATCACAAGCAAGAGAAAGGGTAGGACCACTCAAGGATAAAGGAGGGAACATGTGCTTGGAGGCAGAGGATGTGGGAGAGGTCCTAAATGAGTACTTTGCATCAGTATTTACCAAGGTGAAGGACGTGGAGGACAGGGAGATCAGTGTGAAGCATGCTAAGATGCTAGGGCATAGAGATAAAGGAGGAGGTAGTGTTGGGTCTCTGAAAGAACATCAAAGTCCCCAGGGCCGAATGGTATATACCCCAGGTTGTTGAGAGAGGCAAGAGATGAGATTTCTGGAGTCTTGACCAAGATCTTCGTATCCTCTCTAGCCAATGGCGAGGTTCTGGAAGATTGGCAAGTAGCTAATGTTGTTCCGTTATTCGAAGGAAAATAGGGATAATCCTGGAAACTATAGACCAGTGGGTCTCACATGAGTGGTAGGGAACCTAATGGAGAGGATTCTTAGTGATAGGATTTATGAGCATTTGGAAAATCATGACAGTCAGTATGGTTTTCTGCAGGGCAAGTCATGTCTTACTAACTTGATTAAGTTTTTCAAGGACGTGACAAAGGGGATTGCTGAAGTTGGAGCTGTGGATGTTGTCTACATGGATTTCAGTAAGGCATTTGAGAAGGTCCCTCATGGGAGGCTCATTCAGAAGATTAAGATGCATGTGATCCACGGTGAATTGTCCGTTTGGATTCAGAATTGGCTTGCCCATAGAAGACAGAGTGTAGTGGTCAATGGGTCTTATTCTGGCTGGTCATCCGTGACTACTGGTGTTCCGCAGGGATCCATGCTGGGACCTCTGCTGCTTGTGATAGATATAAATGACATGGATGAAAATGTAGATGGGTGGGTTAGTAAGACTGGTGGTGGTGTGGATAGTGTAGAAGACTGCCAAAGGATACAGTGAGAGATAGATCAGTTGCTAATATGGGCTGACAAATGGCAGATGGAGTTTAATCCAGCCAAATGTGAGCTGTTGTACTTTGGGAGGTCTAATGTGAAGAGACAGTACCCTGTTAATGGCAAGACCCTTAACAGTGTTGATGTACAGAGGGAACTTGAGGTCTAAGTCCATAGCTCCCTGAAAGTGGCTGCACAGGTTGACAGGGTGATAAAGAAGGCATAGTCAAGGCATTGAGTTCAAGAGTCGGGAAGTTGTGTTGCAGCTTTATAAAACTCTAGTTAGGCTGCATTTGGAGTATTGCATTCAATTCTGGTCACCCCATTATAAGAAGGATGTGGACGCTTTGGAGAGGGTGCAGAAGAGGTTTACCAAGATACTGCCTGGATTAGAGGGCATGTGCTGTAAGGAGAGGTTGGACAAACATGGGTTGTTTTCTCTGGATCGGCAGAGGCTGCAGGGAGATCTGATTGAGGTTTATAAGATTATGAGAGGCATAGATGGACAGCTGGTATCTTTTTCCCAGGGGTCGAAACATCTAATACTAGAGGGCATTCATTTAAGGTGAGAGGGGGCAAGTTCAAAGGAGATGTGCAGGAGAAGTTTTTTTTTAAAAACACAGAGAGCAGTGGGTGCCTGGAATGCACTGCCAGGGGTGGTGGTGGGAGGCAAATACAATAGAGCTGTTCAAGAGGCTCTTAGATAGGCACATGGATGTGCAGAGAATGCAGGGATACAGACATCGTGTAGGCAGAAGGGATTAGTTTAGTTAGGCGTTTAATTACTGGTTTAATTAGTTCAGCATGACATCATGTGCCGAAGGGCCTGTTCTTGTGCTGTACTTTTCTATGTTTTATGTTCTGTGTACAAAATGTCATTTAAAAAAATTGTACATCATTTTTGTACTACTTCAAATAGGATAGAGGCATCCCTTTAGTTTTGATTAGATTTAACAATTTTACAGTATTTTTGTCTTCCGTGCTTGAAGAAATCTTAAATTTCAGTACTCCAGAATTTATAAAAATTGCATGAATAATTATGCCAAATATTAAAGAAATCTTACCAATGCTGTACCAGACCATTTTCCAAAAATTCCTCCCTCTCCAATCACTGGTTCAAAAAAGGGAACAACAAACATAAGAATGGCAGAGGACATTGGAGCCTGGTAGTATAGGAGCTGCATAGAATTCACCTGTAGTTCATGTTGTTTGGCTCCTACCCACTAAAAAGTAAAAAAAGAACTCATATTATACATCAGTAAATAACCATTTTCAAGTTGCTTACCAGAGTCTGATAAATAATTAGAAAAATGATATTTGGCAAATTCCCAGATCCAGTAATCTACACCAAGAGATCCCATGTGTAAGAAGTGTAGGGTGAGAATTCACTATCTCACATACCTTAGTTTCCCATCTATTTAAATTAATAGATAATCAGAACCTCTATGTCATTCCTTGATGGGAACAGCAGGTTAGGAAGCCACTTTAAATTTACTTCATGTAGGAAGAAAATAATATGCCACCATACACTTTTAGTGTGTCTTGTTTGTCTTAATATTGCAAACATTAAGTATTTCCACAGCAGTATCAAAAAAATTTGTGTGATCTCAAAGAAAGTTGTTGGCACAAAGCCCCAAGCATTTAGTTCCAAAACAGTAACACCATAATAAATACTTACAGTGCCAATCTGACATGTAATTCTTATGGTAGGCTTTCAGGAAAGATAGGAATTTATAGCAGGATAACAAACCTTGAATCGTCCCATGTCTAGCCTCAGTTAATTCAACACTTAAAAAGGATTAAATTGTGGATTTTCCTGTTGTACGTGGCACATTAGTTTATCAAGTACAGAGAAAAATAATAATGTGATTTTTCCAACAATTTGATATTCTTGGCAGTGGAGTTGTTTCTCATCTCCATGGGCAAAATGAGCACCTACTAAGAGGCCTCAAGGACAAAACACACTCTATAAATGTCAGTATCATTTGGTATTTTGATCTAAAGTTCCTCAGCTGCTATTCTAACAATGGTCTCTGAAACTCAAAAACAATTCCCCCCCCCAAAAAAAAAGCAAATAGTATTCAGTTCCTCAGCTTTAAAGACTAAATTACTAGGATTTGGGAAGCCTTATGTAACTTGTAAAGTTAAGTCTTTGTGACAACTATTTATAACATTGAAAATATATCAAGTAGTCATCCTCCATTGATTGTTGAACCAATCAGAAGTAAGAGATAGGAAATATATCAACAGCAAAGAAAGTCATATTATGAAATGCAGTACTACAAAATCCTGCAAACAGCAAAGTGATAATGACCAAATAAAATTAGTCAAGGGACAAATATTGACCAGTATGCCAGGGATAACTCTCATGCTCTTCTTTGAAATAGTGCCATGGGACCTTTTATCTCCATTTAAGTGTAGAGAGGGCCATGGTTTAACATTTTATCTGAAAGAAGGTGCCCTGACACAATGCTATACTCTTTCAGTCCACTGGAGTAATAGCCTAGGTATTTGTGCTCAAGTCTCTGACATGGGGTCTGGAGCCCACAGCCTTCTAGAAACAAGACTGTTATTAAATGAGCCACAAATGACACTTGATAATGTAGAAAACCATCTTTTAAAAATTAAGGAATTGTAAAAGAGAAATGTTCCAAAAATAAAGATAAATTGTTCAAATCACTCAAAATGTTTTTAATAATATTCACAAGTAAATTTCATTAAAAAAATGTTTTAAATAAGCACTTGGAATATAAACTGGTCATTATCTTTGAAATTACTTTTAACTTTGAAATTACTTTTAAGAAAATCCTGCTGTTGTCTCAAAAACATTAAATTCTTTAGAATCTGTAAATTCATATTGTGAGCAAGGAGCATTTCATTACAAAACTACAAAGAAAATATCAGACTACTAACCACTTGATATAGAGAAGTAACCAAAACACCAAGAGTTGCAAAAAGTATTCCTAGAAAATTAAACTGCACATCAAAGTAAGAGTTCAGAACTACACCCAACGTAATAGGGATCTGTAATAAACAAACAGGAGATGATTAGATCAGGAATGACATGATTAGCATCTACAGATTTACAGCTAGTACGAACTATGACATTTTCCAGAGATGGTCTAAAAATAATAGACTAAATATTTATGGATAAAATTTATGCTGAGGAAAAGCTGCAATTATTACTAATTTTAAGACAATATTTTTCAGAATATTTAAAGCTTTATTTTTTATTTTAAAAATGTTCTATTTAAGTACAAATCTATTCATTAATTTGTTTTATGAAATATTGTGAAAAAACAATTTCAAGGATCCTTCCAGTAATATTACCGATGAGGATGCATCTAAAAAGATGAGCTATCTAAAATTGTTGATTCAAGCACCAGATTTTTTTTTAATAAACATTGCCTCGAAAGCACAGTACTAGTTTTTCATTCACTGTTACTCCTCCCATGTGTTAAACTCTTAGTCATGAACATTTGTATTCACTTCTAATAACTTTAAACCTTTCATGACTGCACATTAGAAAAGTCAGTGCTATGATATGCATAACAGTTATGTTAGTCAAGGTAGAAAAACAAACTGTAGCTGCTGGAAATCTGAACTAAAAGGCAAAAACAATGGTAAAAAAAAAATCAGTAGGTTAAGCAACATCTGTGGAGAGTGGAATTCAATGTTAAGTTCTGAAGGTTGTAATGTATTTTGTCAAGCTTACATAAAATCATAGAATTGAACAGCATGGAAACAGGCCATTCAGCCCAACTTGTCCAGGCTGACCAGTGGGCACTCTTCCGTATTAATCCTTGCACATTGAACTTAATTGAAACAGTGTTGGAGGCTAAAGATAGGTCACACTAAGAGTTTAATGGAGAAATGAGAGCAACAGGCAACAATTTTCATCAAATTAAACAACTTTGGAATATCACCCAATCCAGTTTTGTAGCTCACATTGTCAGCACACATTCTCCATCCCCCACCCACCCCTGGTACTTCAGATTTCATTTGTCTTCTCCTTCTCACCATTTTCAGCCAGCACCACTTCCACTTGTGCCATTCAATCTCCACCCTATAACACACCTTCCCTTTTGTTCCCTCATAACTTGAAACTTGTTTCAATTCCAACTTTTCCTATTTCTGTTGAAAGATCATCGATCTGAAATCGTAACTGTTTCCTTCTTCACATATGCTGCTTGACATACTGAGCATTACTACCACTTTCTGTTTATTTGAGACAATATCTTGCTTTTGTAACACAGGATGATAACTGGGCCCCCCTATTCTGGCTTCAATTTTAATCACTCCATGATTAGAAGCCAAGCTGTCAAAGGTCCTTACTTCTGGAATTCACTCCATAAACTTCAATGCTTCCATTTCTTCTTTAAACTCTCCTTAAAGCTTGGCTCTTTTTGCGGGCAAGTAAGAATATTGTTTGATACCATAAATGCTGATAGCGTCAAATTGTTCAGAAATCCTCATGGTTCAGCATTGTGCCCTCCTGGTCCCAGTTTCCCATGCTCCCTTTAAATGCATGGGGACGCTGTTTCCAGCGCTCCCTTTAAACTCGCCAGGTTTGCCATTTCATTTCAACATGAATTTTTATTATACTACTGTGTAACATCTTATATAAAAAAAGGTTAAAAGTGCGCTGTGGCATTATAGGGAGCAATATCCAACATCCAGAAAATCTGCTAGTTGGACATTAAAGTTTTACTGTAATCCTCCTATTAAATGCCTTAAGATGTTTTGAAGAGTGGAAAGGTCTCCTATAACTAATTTCATAGAAAAGGATAGGAATGGGTCCTTTGGCCCACCATGGTGCCAGTCTAACTAATCCCTTCTGCCTGCACATGGTCTGTATCCTTCTATTCCCTGCCTGTTCTTGTGTCTGTCTAAATGCCTCTTAAACATAACTACCTCTACCACCTCCCTGGGCAGTGCATTCCAGGCACCTACCACTCTCTGTGTAAAAAAAACTTACCTGGCACATCTCCTTTAAACTATCCCCCTCTCACCTTAAAGTTACGTCCTTTAGTATTTGAGATTTCTACCCCGGGAAAAAGACTCTACCCCATCTATACCTCTCATAATTTTATATACTATCAGGTCGCCCCCTGAACCTCCAATGCTCCTAAGAAAATTATCCTAGTTTGTCCAACTTCTCCTTATAGCTAATACTCTCCAATCCAGGCAACATCCTGGTGAACATCTCCTGCACCCTCTCCAAAGACTCCACATCCCTTCCTGTGGTGTGGTCAGCAGAACTGCACACAATACTCCAACTGTAGCCTAACTAAAGTTCCAGTAATTATTCTAAAAAATTCCACATATTCCATATATTAAATATTCCATACATTCCACAATTCCATATATTAAAATCTGAGCTGCAACAGCTAAAAGCTGCCACGTGTCATAATGGATTTCCAGCCGAAACCCTAAAGTGGAAGAAAGAAACTGTAAGACTTTAAATAAAATTTTGCAAATGCCAAAGTGGTGATGATTATTGTTCATAATCATCAGCAAGAATGTTTATTGCTGAACTTCTAAATTTTATCTGTTAATTGATTTTGTTTTAAACCATTTACTGCAAACCTAACTCTTGTTTTTTTTAATACTTGAACTCAAGAACCTGAAAAATAGGTGTAGACCATTTTCCCCCTTATCCCTGCTCCCTATACAATAGCAGATATTTTACCTCAGCTCTAGTTTCCTGCATTATCCCTTAATTATCTAAAAGGTTGTTGATATCTTCCTGAACATACACAGCAACTGAGCCTCCATTGCCCTCTTAGTTAAAGAATTTCAAGTGTTCACTACCCTCTGGTTGAATAAATTTCTTCTCAACTCTGGTCTGAATAGCTAATCCCTAGTTCTGGATACCAGGGAAAACATTAACTTTACATTTACCTTGTCAAGGCCCAGAAGAATTTTGTAGGTTTCATGAGATCACCCCCATCCTTCCAACTTTAGTGAATATAGGCCAGTATGCTTAAAATTTCCTCATACAACCAGTCATCCCAGGTATCAATCTTGTGAACCTTTGCTGCACTCCCTCCCTTGTACAATTGTCCTGCACAGTGAAAGATTGGACAAAGCTGAAGTTAAAAGAGCAAATGGACTACAATTACTTTAGAAAGCAGATGCAAATTTGTTACTCTAGTCCCGTTTATTGAATGGCTTATCTTTCAAATTGGACAATTAGGATAGAAAAGCAAAAACTATTCTGATGTAAAAGTCATTGACCTGATCTTTTAATGCTGTTTATCTTTACACAGATGCTGCCTGACTTGTTGAGTATCTCCTGCATGTTCTATTTTTATCATGGGCAGTTAAGATAGTTTGGATGAGCTAATTAAAACATATCAAACGCATCCACAGTCTTACCTAACATGAACACAAAGCCTTCCTATTTATTATAAGCAAGTAAATTATTCAGAGAATAGCAAGTAAAACGTGATTTAACATGGTCATTTTGGTGCATTTTTGGCACTTTGTTTTATTTTAACAACACCAGTTTCCAGATTAATTAAATGGAAGATTAGGAGTTAATTTAGTTTTTAGTACAAATTAAAACAGTGCAATATCAAGGGGTTCTCCTCAAGTACAAACTTGTCAAAATGGAGTACAGTATCAGCAATTATTTATCGTTATACTCCAAATAGAAATGCAATGTGCAGTAAACTTAAAGGCAACTTGGAAATATCAGGTCTGGTCTGGCAGCACTAGATCATGTTAGTATTTAAAAAATTTATAATCTAGTTTAGGCAACTGCATTCAGAGCATCTTGGGCAGACCCAAGGGGACTTTGAAAAGTTGCATTCCTTTCATAAGCCTGAATGTCCTGTACACATTAAATACTTCTTAGCATTTTCAGAGATTCTCAAAAATTGACCCATTACGAGTGTTATAATGTGAATCATGGCATTCCTAAACACTGATTGGTTAGCTAATTCATCTGTTCTGTTTAGCTTAAACGTTATACGATACACAAAGTTTCATTTGTCAGTTTTTAAAAAAAAATGCATTATAGCCTTGTGGCATACAAAAGAGGGAGGATCCGTTTTAGCAAACTTCTTTAAAAAAAAACTTAGGTATCGAATCCTTATAAGAAAATCTAAATCATGAATGATAAAGCCTTAAAACTTAAGGATCTGGTTGACGAAAACTAAATGAAGCTTAAGAAACTGGCTGACAAATACAGTATGTGCAGCTAATGTTAGGGAAAATATCAAGTAAATTGGTTGAAGATGAGAAAGAGGAAAATGATTTTCAAAGGAAGCGATTAACCTCAAATATGCTCAAGGACTCAACTGCGAAGATGACAGCACTTGCAGAGGCTTTTAGCCAGTTGTTTGGCTATCCATCCAAATTTTACACAAATTTCTAGAATAGGGCCTTAAAATTGTGAAAGAAGTTCACCAAAATGGTAAAGGGTTATTCCCTGCAACAATTCCAAACTTAAAAACTGCATGGATTTAGGGTCAAACCTAAACACAATACTCAACACCAGACTATTACCGTTTGTCCAACATTACAATCTCTATAACCAGTGTAGTTTTCCACATTAGTAGAGATAGTTTTATCTGTCAGATATGGTAACCATCGAGTCTGGGCCCGTCCAAAGAATCAACTTTGCAAACTTAAAATGTTAACATTTGCCAAAACTTCAGGTGAGTGACAAGAAAACATTTGCTAATTGTACCCCATTTTCTTATAAGGTAGTGAAATGATAATTGAGACCATTTCTGGCCCTACAAAGGCATTTTCCAGTTTACCTTCAGATTTTCTTACCAATGTTAGTTTTATCCTGGTGGAGAAGGTCTTCCTGTAGTAGAAGGTCTGGATGCCTATGATGACCGGCGTGGTCATGGCCTTAGCCAGCTGGTAGGTGCCGATGGTGTTGTTCTGCAGGGACAGGTTGGTGAAGACGACAAAGCCGCAGAAGCTGAGCGCCAGCAGCAGGATCCGGCTGGGCCGCAGGCTCTTGGGGCAGAAGACGCCGAGCGCCTGGCAGAGCCACAGGCCCAGGCCGGTCATGACGAAGTGCACCAGGGTCAGGCTCATGTTGGGGAAGCCGTACTCCACGTAGATCCATTTGTTGACCAAGACGATGCAGATGGAGGCCGTCAGGTTGATCAGCAGCCCGAGCGCCAAGCGCCCGCTGCCGCGCAGCTTCAGAACCTCCAGGGCCGCCATGGCCTGGCCCTCCCCGAGGCCTCGCCCACCCGCCCTGGCAATGGGAAAAATGGAGACCCGCGCCGCGCTACCTCCCAACCATTGCCAACCCACCCACGCTGCCGCTCGACTGCTGGAGCACAGCGAGTGATGGGACGGGAGGGCGGAGCGTCCCCGTTCCCGCCCCCAAAGGCGCTGAACCTTCTCCTTCAGAAGTGCCAAATCCGCCTTGAGGGGACCACCGGAGAGAGGACGTGCAGCATTTATTTATCGCCTTTCAGCTTGTCCCTAGATGTTTAAACCCTACCATCCTGCACGCTGGATACTTCAGTAGTGTCGGGTTGGTAGATTTTTCCGGACTATTGAATGCTCATTTAGTTCACTCAAAACACTATTATATATAGATGTTAAAGTAATATAGAAGTCAGATTATGGAGTGACATAGAGAATAATGGCAGGGACCTAATGAGTGTTATTGTAGTGAGAGACCTTGGCGTTCAAGTCCATAGCTCTGAAAGTAGTGACACAGGTAGATAGAGCAGTGACAGAGGCATTTGGCATGCTTGCCTTCATAGGATGAAGCATTGGGTATAAGAGTTGAGACATCATATTGCAGCTATATAAAACATCAGTTGCACCGCTTTTGGAGTATTGTGTACGGTTCTGGTTGCTACACTACGGGAGGGATGTGATGGCTAAGGAGAGGGTGCAGAAGAGATTCACCAGGCTGTTGCCTGGAATGGAGCACTGTGGTTGTAAGGAGAGATTGGATAGGCTGGGTTTATTCTCACTGAGGGGTGACCTTATAGACGTTTATGAAATTATGAGGGACACAGATAGATAATTAGAGTCTTTTTCCCCAGGGCAGGGGAGCCTAGAACAAGAGAGCACAAGTTTGAGAGGGGAGAAATTTGAAAGGTAAATTTTTCACTCAGAGGATGCTGAATAGTTAGAACAAGCTACTAAAGGAGGTGGTGGAAGCAGATACAATTGCAACATTTAAAAGGAATATGGGGTCAATGCAGAAAAGTGGTGCTCAAGTTAAAGCTCAGCCTTGATATTTAATGGCTGAACAGGAACAAGGGGTCAAATTACCTACTCCTGCTTCATGTTTTTATGCTTGCTCTAATCTGGAACTTGCCAACTCAGGGATGAGATCACTACTATTAAGAGCCTATCAGAGTTAAAAAAGTTTTTAGTCCCTTAATGTTGAGGCTAAAGGTTGAAGGTTACCTTTACAGGATTGTCACTCCTGACTTCATATTTTAAATGCACTATGCTGACAAACAGTGCTCAATTCTTTCTAGATATCTCTCTCTCATTCAAATTCAGTTGCTCTCATCAATTTTTTTTCTTTTGCATGATCAACTTTCTCTGCCAGTATCCCTACAAGTCATTTTTGTCTATTGATACATCCAATTTTGAACAAACCTTTGACACATCAGTTTCAACATGCCAGTTTGTGTATGCCACTAGAACTATACCCAAATTTAGGATAAAAGGAAAGTTAGTGACACAGAAATTGTAATAAATGGACAGTGTCAAGAAGGAAGAATTGGAGCCATTACATTTCAAACTTCATGAAGTAGTGTGCATCAGTGTTCATAACAGGGTTGATCTTTTTGATAGATATTAATGACTAAATCTTAAGTACACTTGGCACATTAATATGAAACTGGAAAATATGGTTAACAGCAAGGATTCTGGTGATTCTGGAATTAACAAACCAATGAAAAGTGCAAATACATGGCAAATAGAGTTTAACGCATGGAAGTGTGAAATCATATATTTTGATTGGCGAAGTAAGGGGAGATATTGTAAGATAATTGGTAAACAAGAGACTACAGATGCTGGAATGTGGAGCAAAAATACTAAACTGCTGGAGGAACTCACTGGATTGAGGAGCATCTGTGGAGGCAAATTAACTTAGTTAAAATACTGTTGATGCTATCAATACATATCCTATTGATTTTATGTATTTATTCACTGGGTATGGGTGTTATGGGGAGGGTCAGCACTTATTACACATTTCCTGATTGCCCAAGATAATGGGAGTGAACCCCATTGATGAAATGGTGCAGTCCTTCTGGAGAAGGCGCAGAGTGTTGTTGAGTAGTGTTCCAGGATTCAGACAAAGCAATGATGAAGGAACAGCAATATATTCTAAAGTCAAGATGGTGTGCAACTTAGAGGGAACCTCCAAGCATTGGTTATTTCACATTTGCTGCCCTTTGTGATAGGGTCACACATTTGTGAGGTGCTTTTGCAGTAGCCTAAGCAAGCAACTCCAGGACATTTGGTAGATGGTATGCATAGAAGAAAAGTTGTGGAGTGGATGTTTAAAGTTCTGGATAGGGTGCAAATCAAGTGGGCTGCTTTGTCCTGGATGCTGTTGATCTGCTTGACTATTGTTGAGACTGTGCTCATCCAGGTAGGTGGAGGTAATGCCATCACTCTCCTGACTGATGTTGGACAGGCAGTGGGTGTCATGAAATGAATCACTCTTAACAGGATACCCTGCCTCTGACCTGTTGTGGCAGTTGGTCCAATCCACCCCATTAAATATCAAGAGTTAGATACTTTTGTTGGAGATACTGGTCCTCGCAGGAATCCATTCCTGAGAACATGTTTATGTCAGAAATGAACAACAAGTGAATGGGAGAGGATCACAGAAACAGCTGTGATGGGAGAGCAAGCAGGTGCAGGAGCAGCAGCCACCAGCTGGGCTCACTGACTCAGTGAGTGAATGAGTCTGCTCAGTGCTCCCAGCTCTGCTCCACTCGGCCCAGCCCAACTGTTCCAGCTTGGGTGGGGGAAGAGGAGGCACGCACAAATGTCCCATTCCATTCCCACGCAGCAGAAGATGCCTGCAGCCCCACAGCGGCCAGCAAATCCATCCCGCCGGTCTCCCAAACCCTCGTTTGTATGTACAAGCTGTCGATAAGTCAGGCATTTGTAATATGGGGAGAACCTGTAGTTAATACTTCCATTGTGTGAATGTCACTTGCCACATTGAATGCTGCTGCTGTTCTTTGTTCTTCCAAAAGTTGAACATGTAGTAGTATGGATTCAGCTGAGGGAGGACAGTGATCATCAGCAGTTTTCCTTGACTGCATTTGACATGAGACACTTCTTTGGATCTGTTGCAAATGTTGAGGATGTCCAGGGCCATTCCCTCCTCTCTGTATACTTCTGTACTGTTCCATCCCACTAGTGGGACAGCGCGCACTTGGAGATTCTGAATGTGGCATGTTGGGTGCAAGGTATGATTCAAAGTACAACTACGTCAGCATGCTATTTGACCATTCCATGGGATAACTCCTAAATTATTTGTGAGGAGGATTTTGCAAGGTCAAATGACCTGGGAATGACTTTACCACATCCAAATCTAGGTCAAAGCCTAGAATAGTACATCTAATTTTATTATCATTGTGTGCTTCATAGTAACCATTACTGAGGTTATTTTTTTTTTAATTCTAGAGAAAAATTAGTTAACTGAAATTAAATTCCATAGTTGCAAAGGTCAGATCTGAATTCATGTCCCTGGATCCAATAATTTAATCACTGCAGCACCACTTGCTAGCATGTTCAATAAATAGGATGATCTACAGAATGTATTTATTTGAAAAAGATAAATCAAAACAGTTGATTACAACTTGAAACATTTCCACTTTATTGATTTATAATTACAAAACAGAACCAGTGCATTCAGTAAGATGGTAAAATATTTTGTATATAAAAATATTTAGAGTGTAAATAAAATTACAAATCCAAATATTGAACATTTCCAGTTAAACAATGTTCAACCTTCTGAAATGGAGAAACAAGTATGATGGATGAGGAATTGTTAAGTTACCTCAACAGAAATTGGCAAATTTTGGACTCCTATTTTAAGGGAATCATATCTTCTCACATCTATTTCAGATATCCACTAGGGCTGTAATTCATATCCCAGAGGATCGAGGTTCTGATCCAATAGCATGAGCGATGACTCTCTCAACAGCCGCAAAAACTTAGTCATTTCTTCCTTAGTAAATACCTGTTGTATGGAAGTACAAAATACATTAAAATTCCAAATAACTCTACATTTAACTATGATTCAATTTAAAATTTACACAGCATATTTTGCATCCAACTTCATGACAGGATCAGAATTCCAGTAGTTGTGATGAAAAATCATCTTTTTGAAATGTTAACCGTTTCTCTCTTCATGATCTGCTGATTATTTCCAACATATTCTATTTTTACTTCCTAAGTCATGAAATGCAAGCAGTTACCTAGACCAAAAGCCTGAAAATCAGTTGTTCATTAAAAATATGCTGGTTATTGTCTTTTTTTTAAAAAAGAGTTCAAATGTAAGAGTGTAACAGTTCATTTCCAACATTCTTTAGTTCACCACAAGTGGATCTCTTCCCAGCATAGAAACTGAGGTGATGGAAGGGGAGTTGCTGCTAGGAGATGAGCAACCAATGCTCAGGACTCTGCCACTGATTCTCAAAGACCAATAATACCTTTACAGCTCTGGAAAAAGGTTTTATTGCCGAAAACATACATGTTAAGAATATACCATGTGTAGAAATGTTGTCTGCATTTTATCAAATGACCCCAAATTTACATACAAAAACAAATGAGATGCAAATGAGAACAATTAAGACAATCACCATTAATTTAAATGTTTTAAAAAATCCACATAGAAAGAAAGAGGGGAGATAGCCAGTATAAAAAAGGTGGGGGAAGGGGTGGAGCAAGAGCTGGCCGGTGATAGGTGGATCCAAGTGAGAGGGGAAAGATAGACAGTTGGGGGGGGGGGGGGGGGAGAGGGGGGGAGGAATAGGAAGGATGTAAGAAGCTGGAAGGTGATGAGTGGAAGTGTCAAAGGACTGAAGAAGCTGGAATCTGATAGGAGGGGACAGTGGACCATGGAATAACAGGAAGCAGGTGAGGAGGGAAACTGGAGGGAGGAATGTGTGGGTGATGGGCAGATTGAGAGGGCGGGGAGGGGAAAGAGAAGGGGTGATGGGGCCAGTGGAATAAGGGAAAAATGAACAATTTGCATCAGGTCTCTTAAGGATACTTTGTGGTGCCTGTGGTACTAGCCAAGCAGAAAGGTTTTGCCAAAAACATTAGTGCATTTACGAAAATTATGCAATTTGAACAAGTCAACGAAACTAAACAAATCAGATGGATCTGGCTGACAGTTCTGATTGGGAATATAGGCATGTAGCTGTTTATACTACAGCAAGCAAGTCCTAGACTTCTGTTGTTGGTCTAATCCAGCAGTGGAACTAGGTCTTCCTTCAGATCCTGCAATAGTTTAGACTTTGCACAGAATCCAAGAAACCATCCACTGATTCCAGTAGGGATTGTAAGGCAAAGATTTAAGGGGCAAAAGGGGAAGGTCAATTACTTTGCTTTAATTTAACCTTGTGTATATTAGTAAATTTTAACATTTTTAAAAACAATTTCAATAGTTTTGAACTGACTCTTAACATCAAAACCATTTAGAAACTATATAAAAAAAAAACTTCAGTTTCAACAACTGCCAAAACCTCACCCAAAGCCTTGCCAGCAGTCAAAGCTGGAAGGAGCTTTCAGGAATTCCTCACTGCACCACACAAGGCCCTATCCCTGCCGAGATCAAGTTGTTGAATTCTGGGATATGACTGACCAACAGGGCAAACTAGCTGGTATGGGGGGAGGGGAGGTGGAGGAACTGAGGACAGTGTTCTGTGATGGGGAGTAGTGGGGTATGCCATCCAGTAAAATCTGGCATAATAAAATTCTTAAGATATTAGTCTCCTTTTCCACAAGAGCATACCCAGGCACATCCTTTAAGAAGTGAAAGATTATTATATAGTACACAATTATGTTTTACCCTTGTAGCTGAAATGCTGCATTAATTAAAACAGTATGCATTATTGCAAAAACCATCCTTTTAACCATTGGATGAAATATATCAAGGAGTTTTTTGGACTGCTAAACACATTTTCATATTGGTCAATGGATAGTAAATTTCATCTAATAGCAAAGAACCTTTTACATTGATTGGAATGATGTTTTCAAAAATATCATGATTAGTAGCCAGATATACAAACTATCTTTCTCTCAGCACATTCAAGTGAATTGTGATCCACTATAGAATCAAAAATTACTAGATAAAGGATTCTAAGTGGATCTCTAGTCTGCTTACTTACTTGATAAAGCTTGTGTTGTTCAGATGAAATCACATCAGCCAGCTTTAAACATTGTTGGTATTGCTTTGTGCTGTGCAGCACTGTGTGAAGCAAGAAGCACATTGCTGGTAGGCAGAGCTGACGTAACAAGTCTAACTGGTGACTGCGCTCGACATCTTCTTCAGCATTCTGGATCATAAGAATTATCAGTTAACTACAGGAACTATGTTAACACTGCTACAGATAAAGTACACATCACTTGGACCATAAGGTGAAATTAAGCTACTTCCTTCAGTTTTACCAATCCAATCAACTCTAACATTTTCAAAGTCTGCAATCACTGTAATAAAACTGAAAACATTGAAATAAGCAGTGGGCTAAGCAGAAGTTTATTTGAAACAAAATACTTATAGATGTTAGATCCAAGATAAATTTGATTTTAGGAAAATGTGATTTTACATTGCAGTGGTGAATTAATTATTTAAAAATGAATTTCATGGACCTAGTGAGTCTGCTGCACTTATTACTACCCTATAGATAATAACAAACAGTCCACTGGAATGTTCTCTTGCAGATAATGTCCCTTCAGTGAAGGTCACAGGATTGTAGCAGTCTTTGTGGTAACATTAATGCCAATCATGGTCTGGGTCAGCATAGAGACATGTCAAGCAGAACAATATAGATATGTACAAAATTATTATCTGATCTATTGTTTCCAGACTGGCAGGCTATGGAATAGCTACATAGGTGGAAGAGAAATAAAACCAAAGGTTTGTGCCTAAAATAATTAACTTCTGCAGAAATGGAGAAGGGGTGATGAGTCTGTTGAACATAAGTGGTCATCAAAGGAAATGTGGCTACTAAGTACAGGTCTGTTGAGTACAAATGATCTTTGGAGAAATGTAATTAATAATCAAGCAGTGATTAATTGATACAAAGGGATAGTTTGTTATGATCAGATACTGACCATGGCAGAGCTCTCATATTAGGTTGTCAAGAATTGATAAATAAATGTCTGTACATTGGTTAAAAGAATACTCATTCATGATGTGCAACCTTAGCAATGGATGATACAGGTCATATGTATAATAATTGCTGTGCAATTTTATGATGTTTAAGTATCCTGGGGTTCTATAACTGGATGGCTTCCTTGCATATCCTGAATAAACCAATGAACAGAGGTGGTGACTAGACTCCCAGAACAAGCACAATTTGGTGTTCCCCAAGTTACGGAGGCGTTACATTCCCAGAAAACCATCGTATCATGATTTTCCATGTCTTCATAAGTGGAGATGCATTTCTACAGGAAGTTTTTCTCTCAACAATAATGCCCCAGTGGGTGCACAGTCTAGAGGAAGGGAATTCTGATTATATTGTAGGCAGAAGAGAAAAGCAATTTGTTTTAACTAACTAGAAATGGATTTTACCTTGTTTGATAAAGTACTGTTGTACAAGTATCAACAGAAGGGATTGCCTTGTCAGTTTCTAAAGCAAATCCCTTAAGTGGCCTCCTGCTCTGAAATAGCAGACTGCAATGGTTATCCTTGGTAAACTAGTTCAGTTGTCTGTGTACATTTTGTGCTTGTTTATTTTTCAAAAATTTCATAAGAGCAGATTTTCATTCCATATCTCAAATTTTTTGGTAGTGATGTGAATTCTGCAAGGGCAAATTTCCAGTACCCAAACTGCCAAGACATTGGGGTACTCAATTCAAATGTTTCCTTTTAGCTTTCTTACAAAAAAATCCAAAGACCTCAACAGATATTACATATTAAGTTTACCTCTCTTATGTCAACCAACCATCCTCCATTTACAAAAAGCAAGACATTATATATCTTCTCTTTTACTTCATTGGTCAGTTCTTCCAAGTTGTCACTCCATCTTTTATAATCCATCTATTGGGGAAGAGGGATTAAAAACAAAATCAATATAGAAAAAGCATTGAAAAATTCAAACTGAAACAGCTAAAATTTTTTAACATATTTTGAACCTGGAACTTTTTCTGTTTGTGCTCATGGGCCACCGTCTCTGTGAAACTTGCATTTTCAGTAATGGTGGGTTCTTGTGGTGCAGACTGCATCACTTTAAACCATTCATTAAATTTTTCATGAGCTTCCTGAAACAGAGCACAATTTACAAAATTTCATTAGTTAGACGCAGGAACTTGGGAACACTTAGGAATCATATAATACAATAAACAAAATTGCACAGAAAAATGAGAAAGTATGCTTTCACAGATTATATATAGTTTTTTAATTTAAAACTGCAATACTCTATTTAGATAATTAAGTTATGGAATAAATTAGAAAGAATTATTAATTGTGTTGAAAAACTCCAAGTTACGTTTACACCATATGGCGGAAATCAATCATCTTTTGGATCTCCAACCAATTTAATGTTAATGGTCATTCATCCATTCAGGGTTATAGGGATAACTCTGCATTCACTGTCAATCAAATTTGAGTTTGCAACTCCAACAACATAGCCTTATTTCTGTTCTGCACTCCTCGAGACGTGGTTTCACTGCTAGGAATGTAGGATTTTGGAATTCTCTCACGTCTTACCAGATAAGCTTTTATACACAAGTGTTCCCGGACAGCATTTTCATCCTCTGCTGGAGGCATGACTTCCATTCCATAACGTTCCCAGTTTGCATACACCTCAGCTATGGAATCCTGTGGGATTTTGCTGAACACTTCTTTAGCTGCTTCATGTTTCTTAGAAGCTGCAAAACACATTCATGACACTCTAATTACACAACACAAATTACATTTGCCCATTACATGGTTATAATTTATTATAAATTCTCCTATCAGTTTTGTTTTGGTTGTAATCCCTCAAATGAACTATCAAAAAAACAGTAGATGCTAGAAATCTGAAATTAAAAACAAAATGCTGGAAACACGCAGCAAGTTAGACAGTATCTGTGCAAAGAGAAACAGTTAATATTTCTGATCTGGAACCTTCATCAGAACTGACCTGAGACTTTAACTGTTTCTTGTTCCACAGAAGCTGCCTGACCTGCTGAGTTTTTCTATCTTTTTCAGTTTTTAATCTCAAACCTTCAAATGCTGCTGCTACAAGGAAAGCCTCCTCAGTTGCCAAAACAATATATATATATTACACATATCAGAAACATTACTTTGGGCATTACTAGAAACAAACTTGATTGAGCACTTAAAAGAAACCAAAAAGATACTCACAGAACTGTAACCACCTAAAATTAAAGATACATGTAGAAAATAACTTACAGCAAATTGTATCTATAATCAAGTAATGAAGACATAGCAAAAGTAGGGCTGGACAGGAGCAATCATCCTCAACTTTTAGTATTATTGTACATGACTAATATTCAGGCAAGCACAAGGGGATGCCTCTGTTGGCCTGATGGTGTTCAATTGTAGCATAAGAGTAATGTTCTTGATCACACTAGTATAAGAAAGTAAATCTGGCAATTAAAGTAATATACTGATTACTTTGACCACCTTCCTCCTTTATGGATGGCTGCAGAGTATGAGCTTGCCATACATCTTTAGGCAGATATTCTGGAGGCAGCCATGTCTGGAAAATGGACACTGCACAGCTTAATTTCAAGACAAGAGAATCCACACAACATAAATCAAAATGACTACTGAGAGTTATCCATTCACTTTTGATTTATACTTGTATTTTTTTTTAAATAATAAAGTTGCAGAATTTCCAAGTTAGTTAACAGTGTTTTAAAAACCTGCATGTAGGAAGTAAAACAACATACCCAAGAATTTCCTCATTATCGCATTGCTTTGTATTAGTGCTTCTGCCCTTTGTGTAGGATCAAACATCAACCACTCAATGACATTAATCTTCATACGATCTTCCTGTAAAAGTCATGATCCAGATGGTTAAATTTAAACTGTAATGACTTTACTGTTCTAAAACCTTTCCTCCTAATATTCAGTCGTAACAGTTAATACAACTTGCTTAAAGCAAAGTACTTTAGAAACCGAGATCTAATCACAAGCAACAGTTTAGAATCTCCATCTGATTTCATCAGAGTCCAATAAAATAGTCTAGATTGGAGGACAAAATTCCTCCAAGCAAAAACTCTGGAAAGTTATGTGAATACAGTGCAAAATATTGGTTTATTCTTGCTTCAGATATTTTACTAAGATTAGATTGAAGGAATTTCAACACATTATGGAATGAAGAGTAGTACCTTTGCTTACTAAATGCCAGTTAAGGTCATAAACATATTTATACAGAAAATAACACTCACTTTTGTGGTAGCAGTATCCAGAGATGGTGATAGATCATGGTGAGTAAAGTCCTTGGCATCCTTCTTCCTGATGTTTTCCACTACAGACTTTGTCACAGCTGCTACATCAAGACCTGTGTAATAATTTTGAAAAGACATTACAATTTTGGATTCAAAATTGGCTTGGCCATAGAAGGCAGAGAGTAGCAGTAGAGTGGTGTTATTCTGACTGGAGGTCGGTGACCAGTGGTGTACTTCAGGGATCAGTGCTGGGACCTCTGTTGTTTGTGATGTATATAAATGACAAGGACAAGAATGTAGATCGGCTGATTAGTAAGTCTGTGCATGACACAAAAATTGGTAGAGTTGTGGATAGTGAAGTAGGTCGTCAAAAGATACAGCAGGATATAGATCTGTTGCAGATATGGCAGATGGAGTTTAATCTGGACAAGTGTCAGGTATTGTACTTTAGGAGGTCAAATGTAAGGAGAAAGCATACAGTAAATGGCAGGACCCTTACAAGCATTGGTGTACAGAAGGATCTTGGGGTCCAAGTCCATAGCTCCCTGAAAGTAGCAAAGCAAGTGGTGGTAAAGGTGGCATATGGCATACTTGCCTTCATCAGTCCGGGCAATGAGTATAAGAGTCAGGAAATCATGTTACGGAGCTATAAATCTTTGATTATGCCACATTTGGAATATTGTGTGCAGGTCTGGCTGCTGCATTATAGGAAAGATGTGGAGGCTTTAGAGAGGGTGCAGAAGAGGTTCACCAAGATGCTGCCTGGATTAGAGAGTATTTGCTACAAGGAGAGGTTGGACAAACTTCATTGTTTTCTCTGGAGCATCGGAAACTGAGGGGAGACCTGATAGAAGTTTATAAAACTAGGAGAGGCATAGATAGGGTAGGTAGTCAAAGTCTTTTTCCTAGGGTAGAAATGTCAAAATACTAGAGAACATAGAGGACAAAGGTAAGAGTATAGAGTAGATAAGTTCTTTTTTTTTTGAATACACAAATATGTTTTACACTCAAAATACATACTGCTGCCTTTGGGGACAAGGTGGCATCTTTCTGATTCAATGGAGGTTCTCACACACAGGTTTCTTTAGAGTTTTTATCAAAGCCATTTTGAGAATATTTGAGCAGCCAGATGGAGCACACAGCAATTTAACTGAGACTGCTGATAACAGTGACAGTTCAGTCGTATCAAGTTATGACCATCTTAATAGAAGACTGCAGGTACCATGATCAGCAGTTACACAGCAATTTTTATTGCAAGTTAATCAAAAAGTTTATATCGCAAAAAATATTAAACACTGGAAGTAATGAAAATGAAAAGGTCTCCTTACCAGCCTCTCTTGCAAGATCTAGACAATGTTTCCTTTGTTCAGTCTCTGTGACAGTCTCCAAAAATGCTGAATATTGAGCAATACCCAACTGGTGTGGCAAGTGTCTTACATAAAATGCTATCAAATCTGTGTGCTCCATTTTGATTAGGAACTGTAAAAGAAATTATTCAGAAATGAGTTTTCAAGATTAGCAAAATAATTAGCTATTATCTAGTAGACAGTTTTGTATTTAATTTACAAGTGATGGTACTTATCATTTATTTAGTTTAGTTAGTTTAATTTAATTTAAAACTTTGCATGTATACCGAAATTACCTCGTTTAGAGACAAGGCATAAATAGCAAAGACCATAAAAATTACTATGTTCAAGCTCAAAGTCCCAAAATACTTTGTTACATTATACACAATGAATAGACATACAATTAAGTACAGCATGCTCAGAAGGGGTAGTTGGAAGGAAATTAATTATCTCACCTCAATATAACTTTTTAGAATGTCCATACAAACATCCTCCTGAAAATAATAAGATAATTTAACTAAGATCATCAGTATGAGATTTTAACTTATTTTTGTAATGAGACAAGTTAAAACAAGTTATGTAATTCTCACATCAATAGTATAAAAATTTGGATGGAGAACAAAGGAAAGAAATATATGGAGAGGGAAAGAACCCCTCCAACATTGGGACACATTCATTCCAGGATAACAATAAATCTTTGAACTCTTGCAATTAACTCCAGAGGGAGAAATAAGAAAGACCTGTGGATGATTCTACTGTTGTTATTAAGCTCTTTTCACTCTCAAGTAGCAGATATAGATCTTATAAAAATTTGATAACTCATGAAAAATGCATTTTAACAAGTCTTGTTCACAAGGAAAGCAATGTTCACTTAGTTTAATAATTAACCATACAGATAAAATAGGATCATAGATGAAATCCAATTTTAGCAAGCTTAAAATTCAAAAAAATTTAAACTTCAATTTATGAATATTGGTGTTCCATTGTGGAAAGAAACTGTTCCCCCACACAGAAACATGAAGATGCAATTAACAAGTTTACCTTTGTTGGCATGCCCAAATTCCATAAGAACAACACAAGATGAGTCATGAATCGAAGGAGATGAGGAGGAAGAAGCAACCTACACTTTGTAAGCCAATCCTGAAATTCATCCATCAGACCTATTAACGAACAAAAGACAATTTTAAACAACTGTACAACTTAGGAGATATCTATAGATACTTTATTTCCACTGAATTTACATCTATTTTTCAAAAACTCACCATCGATATCTCCCAAGATTATGTATTTCTGAATGATGTGATAATGAGCTTTATTCTCCTCCAAGACTTGCTACAAATAAAGAAATTAGTTCAACATTTACAAATTTCTGAACAGACCAAAACATTTGGTACCAATATTTAATACACACAAAATAACAACCAAACACTTTGTACCAATCTCTTTCATACAAGAAATAATGTATGCATTCTTTAACATCAAGCACTTACATTTGTGCACTTTAGAATAAAACCTTTAATCAATTTACAGAATTGAAGAATCAGAAAATTAATTTTTATTTTAAATATATTCTTGCTAACCTTGGGGAAAATCAAATATTTTAGGGTAACTGCGGAACTTATTGGTTGCAATGTACTGGCATAGACCACAAATGGCCAAATGATCTGCTGTTCTGTTTCTAGGATTCCAGACTACAATATTAGCAACCATTTCAACTTCACCTCAGTTTTAACCTTTTTAATCAGGGGATGAACATTCTGAAATATGTATGGTGACATGTGCTTCCTATTTTTATTTAACTAGAACATAAATGCCATGGCATATACCTGTTGGGACTGCATTATATTCGAAACCACCCAGATTCCATTCATTATGCTCCACACTTCCCTTCTGCAAATCTCTCTTTTTTAGTTTTAAAACTTATTCCAATCCTTTAAATGTTTCCTCTTCACTGACCTCCACTACTCAATTTGAGGTGGAAGCAATAACCCATGTTCCCCTTCAAATTTACAAAACTAGGTTTTATTCACTATCGAGGATAGGTTTTAATCTTCATCAGAAAGCTAGTCTTAAAATTGGTATGGTAACATCTAGAATCAATAAACTACATCCAAACAAAACTACATTTTTGTCAGACAAGTATACCCAGGGGCCTTGATGTTGGTGCATGATTGAGGGAAGGCTGAAAAAGTGAACTGTAAAAGCTTTATTATGATTCTCAAGACTTCACTAGTTCCTAGTTTACACAGCTTATTTTTTTCTTTTCAAATCTCTCTAAAAGAAATTCACCTCCATGCAAACCATTCTCTCCCAATTTTGTGAATTGTTATCTATATTCCATTAAGAGGACACATGGATGACCAATTTTCCATTTTCTTTTTTTAAGTTACCACATTCCTATTAAACACAACTACAATAGTACCAATCTCGGTCTCATTACTCGATGCACAAGTCAATGCAGTCCCAACAGGTCAAATCAAACTTCCTTCACAAATTCAAAATTTGCCTTCCTCTATGAACCATGTTCCACTCTATTTTTGGAAGGTCTAGTTGCATATCTTCTCTTGATTACACAATTTACAACTCAGATCTTTTAATTATCCCCAGATGGCACAATCCCCATTTCTTCTTTCATTGGAAAATCAGAACAGAAATGGGCTATTCAACCCCTTGAGTTTGCTCCAGGATTTAATGAAACCATGGCTGATCTGTATCCCAACTTAACGTCCCGCAATACCTTTTTAACAAAAATCTACATTAGATTTAAAATTAGCAATTGATCTCTCATCAGTTTTTTCCAAGAAGAGTTCAAAACCTCCATCTTCCTTTGAGCAAAGAAATTTTCTAAACATAATTCCTGAAAGTCACATCTCTAATTTTTTGGATGGTACTCCACAGACCTAAAACTCCCAACCAGCAGAAATAGTTTCTATATATTCCACTTGTTTCCCCTTAATATCTTGAAAATTCCAGGTAATACAACCTTAATTTTTGTAAACCCTCTCAATTTAATGAGAGTCAAGGAACCACTGCTGAAAAATCTATGTTGCACTCCATCTGCTCAAAGTCCTACCCCATCTATTGTCTCATCAAGCCCTTTTTATAGCTTTGCTGCAACTAAATTATTTCCTTTCCAAGGCCAATGTCTTATTTTTATTGTTCCATTCATTAAGTGCCATGGGATATCATTTTATATAAAATTAACAAATTTTAAAAAATATATAATTTAGGAAAAGCACATGCCATTTTGTTTTCTCTTACCCTTTTGTCTGTTGCTTGCATTTCTTCGAATATTGCCTCTGGTGTCCAACTGAAAATGTACAAGACCAGATATGTATTGACTTGTTCAAGAAAACTGCATTAAAGTTGAAATACAGTTGTTCTATTTTGTGATGTTTATTAACAGTTTTGAAGTTTATACTTACTTTGCTTCCATGTATTCTTTAGGTAATTCTTCCAACTCACTCACAGGACTCAATGAACGGATTTCTTGTTCCACAAGACTGTCTACCATAACCCTGAAGTATGCCCAAACACAGTCTTCCCATGTATCACACACTGAAAGGAGCTACAATGTATGACAACATTTACTGTAATACTGTAGGAACAATAGCATTTCAATATTTCTGTATGAATTTTTTTAAAGGTATGTCAAAGAGATTGTCTTGAATATCTCACCTGTCTGAGGTTTCCACTTAGAGCAGCATAGATTGCTCGTTCATATCGGTTAAACTGTTCCTAGAAATCCAAATAATTCATAGTTATTCAACATTATGAACATTTGCAAAGATCTGAAGACAAATGAAACCGCAGATGCTGGAATCTGGAACAAACAGAACAATGGAAGAACTCAGCAGGTCAAGCAATATCTGTGGTGGCACAAGGTACATGTCGACTTTTCTAGTTGAGACTCTGCATCAGTCCCAAGTTCTTTCAGTGTTCTTTTTTTTAAAAAAAGAAAAGTTCATTTAATGCAATGGCTTCCTCAATATAAAGACCCATGTAAAAATCCATTTTCTAAAATGGCCCATGGAGGATATTTTCTCATAATTCCATGATTGAAAATTCAAATAAAGCTCATTTTTCTTTAATTTCAATATAACATAGCTTGGGCTCCACATTATCTACAACATTATTCATTAAGTTCATAATGCTTTAAATTATACTTATGTAGCTTACATCTTCTGCCATCCTCCAACAACAAGCCTTCCAAACACTTCTGTATGGGTTTCCTTCGACAGTTTCAAGCTTTGCTCCTGAAATCAGAGCAAACAGTAATTTAAACCTGAGGTCATGAAAATAGCTAACAGAGAGATTTAACATTTTAGAATAATCCTCACCACCATTAAGGTTTGGATCATGGTACAGTTTCCAGCCTTCCAGCGTTGCAGCTCTCCAAGCCTGACCACAACGTTCACAGAGTCGCTGAGCCTGATGAGTGTTAAATTGTAAATTATGTTTTCTTGATAACCAAATTAAGAATGTTTATATGATTTAATGCCTAAATAAGATCAAAACAATTGTACCTTATCAGTCATTCCAGCTCGTATAAGAGCAAAGAGATATTTCATAAATCTGGCGTCATCTTCCCTATCCAAATCGGCAAGAGGCATTTTCTGCCTTATAGGAGCATCTGGATCCTTGGAAAAAATATTAAAGCATTTGGTCAGAATTTTGTTTTTGCATTGACATCAAATTCCAAACCTGGCTAGCTGAAGTAGTAAACCAAAATATTGTTCATGCTAGAAATTTAAAACAAAACTGAAAATTCTAGAAATGTTCAGCAGATCAGCCAGTCATCAACCTGGAAGTTTAACTGTTTCCATCTCCCCCTCCACCCCCCCCCCCCCCCCCCCCCCCCCCACATAAACTGGCTGACCTGCTGAATTTTTAAAGCATTTTTTGCTTCATTTTAGCTGAAACAGAGATGGCTTGCTTTAACATATTGCTCAATTCATTGGCCCACTGAAAACCAGAATGACCTTAAAGTCACTGGAAAATCTTGATCAGCTCACCAAATGAAGTTCTGTTTAAGTGGCTACAGGAAAAATTAAGGTTTAAGTTATTCCAAACAACCAAACAGGCCAAATCTTGCTGAGAAGGCTTGAACTATCTGGTTCAAACAGAACACGCCTACCTTACCAGCCTGAAGGATGCCAGGTCTGTGTCTTGGGTGGCAGCAGGGGCTCCAACCTGTCACTGTGGAACCCCAGTATCTTAAGTCACAGAGCTGGCAAAGCTCCACAGACAACTTTGCAAGCTGAGAAAGTTGAGTTTTTAAATGTTGCTATCACTGAGATATTTAAAAACTATTACAAATAAATTGTAATCACTATTAAAGAAATGAAATTGCCTAAAAATATGCACAAAATCATTATAAATGTTAAAATGAAGAAAAATAATTTAAAGGGAAATTTGTTTTATTATCCATAGGCCTATAGTCACCAGGAATCCAGTGGAGTTGTGGATCCTGCACCTGGCCTGACCTTGCACTGGTCTGACAGCCAATTCCCTAGTGAAAATATCAGGAAATTTCAACAAAATCCGGTTTCAATGTTCCAGAAAGTTTGGGACATGCATGGTTGTCCCCAACACTTCCATTTAAACAGGGAAATAAACTGATCCCTATGAATCTAATATGAAGAAAACCAGAACAAAATATTACCAACTCAGTCACAAGTGGCCTTGAAAATCCAGAGATCCCAGATCTTTGTTGTTTCAACACATGCAATGTATTTTCCCTACAAGATGAAAATAATGTTCACAAAATAGAATTGACATGTCTCCTGGCAGATTTCTCTACATTTGCTAACTTCACGTCTATTTATATCTGCATTACTTTCTGTTGATGGGAGGCTAGCCCACCATCAATTATCTCCCTCCCAACTAGTAATAAGGGGGATAATGATCTCCAAGCTGACTGACATCACCAGCCACTAACTACCACCCTATCTGCCCTCGTAGTCTGCAGATGGATATTTGATCTATTATTTTATTAGCTCAAGAAATACGTGCTTGACTTGATCTTGAATAATGAATGGCATGTCCTGAAACCAAAGTACATCTGAAATTGTGCAAATAAATTAGGAAGACTGAAGCTAATAAAATGTTGGCAAATTAATCACTATTTGCATCTTCTAAATAGCATGGAAGAGGTTAACTTACAATAAATATTCTATTCTTCTTGGCTTGTATGCAGGGGTTTAGGGGTTGGGGAAGAAGGAAAAGCACAGGTACTGCCTCAACACCATCTTAAATACAAAAGTGAGGTTACAAAAGCGTACGCATGTTAAGGATCTGCCCATATGTCAGTTAATTTAAATTCCTGAGCACATTCCTGATCTTGACCATAAGCACTGGCACTGACCTCTTCCTTTGAATGACCCATTTCTATCCTATAACTATACTATGCCAGACTCTTCCCACCAGTGAATGACATCAAATAAAGCTTCTATTTTCAATCAAAAGTCATCTATAGAATGAATGAAAGTAAATGGCTACAAATATTCAAGTAATGATCGGAGATGACACAAAGTTCTTGACTTACTTCTTGACAACTTGATTCACCCACACACCTCAGTAGAAATTGTGGTTCTTACCAGTATACAGATTTTGCATAAAATTCAATGTTCTCTGCAAAATTTCCAGCCTCATCTCTGGCAATACTCTCCAACCAGTCTACAACGATCTGTAGAATTAAAAATATAACATTAACATTCATAACAAAGATCAATTGAATCCTTAAATTGCTGATCATTGGACAAAACATCCACCAAGGAAGTGAAGCCAACCAGGAGCTAGAATCAAATTTTAATAAGTAGAATTATGAGCCATAATCATTGAAAAATGACAAATTGTACATGCAAGATGATATCAAAAATACTTTCCCAAGTAACAGAAATGATTTGATTTTTAATAAACTCAATGTTTTATATATTTATTAGTCACATGAACATTGAAACACACAGTGAAATGCATCTTTTTGCGTTACTGAGAATGTGCTGGGGGCAGCCAGCAAGTGTCGCCACTCTTCCGGTGCCGATATAGCATGCCCACAGCTCCTAACCTGTATGTCTTTGGAATGTGGGAGGAAACCGGAGCACTCGGAGTAAAACCACGCAGACAAGGGGAGAACGCACATGTTCTTTATGCTAATAGATTATGTCATCTACAATAATATTTAACATTTTACCAACTGGTGTCTCAAATACTATTGGACAAGACTAACACATGGAAGGACTTAGAGATGGTTAATTGCAGGAAATCAGTTACACATTAAGTTTAAAATATGCATCTTACATGATTGAACATTTACTTCCTTACATAAATTTCCCTTCCTTGTAGTGTGACATAGCCACACAAACACAAAAATTTATACTACTACATTTCCCAATCATCCACTGGCAAACAAACTAAAAATTAATGGGCAATTAATTACAATATGCCAGTGTGTAATAAGTTATGATGAACTTGGAGCAGCATAATTATAGGTAATGCAGTCATCCCGTTACCAAAGTAACTCACTCTAGAGAATGGAAACAATGGAGCAGCCTTACTGGTTTATTTAAAATAAAATATTCAAGACAGTTAAAATTCATTGGACTCAGATTTTATTATACTTATTCTAACAATTGACAAATGCTTATCAATTTATTGGAATATCATATTCATGCATAATTCAGTAACTTTCTGAATAGGTAAAACAAGGAGAAATTTTGATTTTCAGCACATATAGTTAAGGGAATACGATTTTAAGCAGGCAGCTCATAACTGGTAGTGCAAATACTTACTGTAAGTCAATCCAAACAAATAATTAACTCTGTTCAAAACTTAGTGGGGAAAATATAAAACTGCCTTACAAGAACAATCTGTAAAATTATCAAGTCAGCATTACAAATTTGCATGTACCATATATTTTTTTCTAGTTTGTGTATAATATAGTACCTGGCTCTGTCGGATCAGTGAATCCCGTTGAAAAAGCATTTCTACAATGGTCTTTTCAGTTGCATTTGGAGTCTGGAAAGAAAATAGTTCACATGTAGCACAAATTATTTAATATTTTTTTCATTATAAATCCTTAATGCTCAATATGCAAGTAGATTACTCCCCATTTAACATTTTATCAGCTGGAGTTTCAATCATCAAGGACAATACAGGATTATCCATCTATGGGGCAAAAGGAGATGTCAGGCAAGAAATAAAGTGCTAAGCTTTGGTCTCAGAACACGACAGCACAAGAACAGGTCCTTCAGCCTATGATGCTAACTTAAACTATACCTATCTGCTTGCAAATGATCCACATCTCTCCATTCCCTGCATGTTCATGTCCCTGTCTAAATGCCTCTTAAACACCACTATCATGTCTGCTTCCACCACCACCCATGCCAGCACGTTCCAGGCACCTACCACTCTGTGTAAAAAAAAACTTACCCCACATATCTTTAAACTATCCCCTCTCACCTTGAAGCTATGCCCTCTAGTATTTGACATATCTACCCAGGGAAAAAGACTCTACCTACCCTATATCTATGCCTCTCATAATTTTAAAAACCTCTATCAGCTTTCTCCTCAGTCTTCAACATTCCAGAGAAAACAATCTGAGTTTGTCCAACCTCTCCTTATAGCTAATACTCTCTAATCCAGGCAGCATTCCAGTGAACGTCTTCTGTATCCTCTCCAAAGCCTCCACATCTTTCCTCTAATGCAGTGGCCAGAACTGTACACAATACTCCAAATACGGCATAACCAAAGATTTATACAGCAATTACATGGCTTCCTGACTCTGACATTCAATGCCCCAACCAATGAAGGCAAGTACTCCACATGTCTTCTTTACCACCCTATCTACATGCGTTACTGCTTGCAGGGAACTACGGATTTGGACTCCCAGATCAATGCTCCTAAGGATCCTGCTCATCTTTATGGGGGAGGAGGCAGAGAAGAGTTACTTTGAGGATAAATCCAACTCTAAGATTAAATTTTAATTTTTTTTTAAATTTATACCCATTCTCCTAGGTGACCGACATAGGAAAATGATATTGAAATTTCTCATTTATACCCTTAGTTTGGATGTGTTGGGGAGGAGTAGCCCCTGTTGCCTTAAAAAAATGAACCACAACCAAAAGACATCTCCAAAGATCCCTTGTCAATCACCTGGGAGGACCAAGCGTTGCAAGTCATCAGTGTCTGGAGGTCAGTCAGTGTTTATAAACAAAGGCTTGCACAGTATAGAGCAAATATTTTTCTCTCATGAGTATTTGGAAGTCTCTTCCTCAAAGAATGGTGAAAGCGTACACAATGAATATTTTTAAGGCAGCAGTAGGTAAAAGCTTGATAAAGGTAGAAATAAAATTTCGTGGGTCGACAGAATGCAGAGTTGAGATACAATCAAGTCAGCCAAGATCTTATTAAAAGAAAGAGCAGGTTCGAGGGGCCAAATAGCCTAATCCTGCACCTAATTTGTAACTATGGTTGCTTTGAACTTAAAAATTCCTAGATTAGTGTACATTAGTATATTACTACAGTGTACCAGTACTTACAGATATGTCAAACATTACCCCCTCTTCCACACCAGATTCAATTCTATCCCTGCATAAAAATATAAAGAAAATAAACCTATTTTGTGATTTCTTATAGCCACCTCATTGAATCCAGAACAAAAATTATTTCTGGTCAAAATTTATTCAGTCCACAAGGTCACGAATATTAATATGAAAAGTGGATGCTTGAGTCTGATTATTCTCACTTTTATTTTAAATAGGCTTTTCTTTGAGGAGAACAGAAAAAATTAAAGTGAAAATTCAATTTAGCTGATGATACGAGATCTAGCTGCCGAATTGATATTTGTTCGTCAGTAGGGAATTATATAAACAAAAATGGAAATGCTTGACCAACTCAGCCCGTCAGGCAGCAGAAAGAGAAACCCTTCATCAAAGACCCTTCATCAGAGGAGGTGAACTTCTTCGATGTATGCAGAACTGGAAGAGAAGCTGCACTGAATTTAACAGTAATGGAAAACAAACAAAACTGCAGATGCTGGAATCTAAAACAACAAAACTGCATCCATGGGCATCAATGAGTAATTATGCAATTCAAAAGCAGCAAACAGCAACAATCAGGTAATGTTTTATATTTTTTTATAGTGAATCAATGAATACATCAAAAGGTACTTGATTGACTGAAGCAGATTGGGATATCCTGAACTTATGTAAATTTAAATTATTTTCTATTGCAATAAAATGCATTCCCATATATTATTTCTAGAATCAATGAAAATTGAGAAAATTTGGTTCTAAAGATGTTTAAAATGTTTCTCTAATGACAGTAAAGCAATGGATTGTATTCAAGCTGCACATTTAATTTAGCAACATACCCAAAGGAGGTTCATAAGACAACAAAATGATACAATATCATTTTCCAGTAATTGTAAATGGAAGTTGACAAAACCTTATAATTAAGCATATTGGAACATCAAATAAACTTCATAATGGAAGTATATGAACTTCAGCACCATTGCACGGCCTGAAAAATCTGTTTTAGTCATTTGATAGTTCTGATGTAGAAAATTTCATTAGTCAGTGTTCCTGCCATATAGGAATTCATCGTTAGAAAGACAGAATGAATCACTGACGATAGTCGCATGGACATTCAAATACGAGTTCAAAAAATTGAAGTCAATTTAAATATCGCAATAAATTGATCTACTTCTGATACTTTAAATGGAGTAGTATATTATGGACCACTTTCCAGTTCAGAGGCGAGAAGAGAAAAAAAAACAGACAAGGCCCTGGTCATTACATCCAAGTCTCAAGCATTTGTTTGTTATGGAAATGTCCAAGTGCAGAAATTTGGTTTGTATAAATAGGAAGCAGCGAGTACAATTATCCAAGAGAGGATGCACAGTGTGCTGCATCTCATCAGTTTTTTTGAACATCTGCTTCAATAATAGAATGTAGCTTATGTTTTGCAATAATACTTGAAAACAGATTTTCATCACAAATCATAACTAGTGTAGATTCATGCACAAATGTTTCGAATATTGAAAGTTGAACTGCAATAAACTGCACACAGAACAAGACAAACCACAGCAAAGGGAAAAGGCAGAACAATTAATTATACCAAAAAGCAGTGCTAATACAATTAGAACAGTAAACAAAAATGTGGAAAAAGAAGCTGCAATGATCACCATTTTATTTTCACTGATCAAAACCATTTACTAGAGGCCAAAGATAGTTGGAAGCAACCTGTACAGGGTGATACAGGTACAAAGACATTTGAAGCCACCACATCGTAGTACATGGATTACTAGTAATGCAAGATATAGTAAATGGCATCAATTAGAAAGTGCAAAATGTTGACAAGAGCTTGCGTGCGAACAATGAGAAATCTGATGTAATTAGTGAATGAAAACTCATAAATGATCTTGTTCCTACAATAAAACTACATGCCATTACCTGTAAAGAGAGCCAATTAAACGCCAAGTGACCATCTCTTGCTGAAGAAACCAAAGAACACTGGCTGTTTTTGAAAACTTCTGCTGTCCAGGGGTTGCACGATTCACAATCTTCTGAAGCATTTTAACCTAAAACAATTAAGCATTTATAACTGCCTACTTGGTGTTTGAACAAATACACACAAGGACAGTTACCCTGTATATGCTTTTTAATCTACCCAATCAGAAAATAAATAATATCCTTTCATAATTAGCTAAGCAGTAATTTTTCAGCACAAATTTCCCTTTTTTTCCAATTTGTCAAATTTCCAAACTTTCTACTAAAAAAAAGCAGGCTTGACTTGCTTCCAAAACTGCCAATACTTAACACCATTGATGAAAATGAAAAAAAATGCAGATATTGGAAATCTGAAATAAACACAGGAAATGCTGGAAATACTCAGCAAGTCATTAATGGAAAGGGAAACAGTTAACATTTCAGGTTCCAGACCCTTGGCCAGAATTGGGAAAGAAAACAAATTAGTTGTTGGTAGCAGAGTTGGTGGGTAGGGAATATCTCTGACTGAGTGATTGGCAGTTGGAAGCCCATTATGCTTCTTTATCTGCATTATAACAAAGACATGCTGGTCTGGTCGGCTAGGCATGCCAGTTGGAGGACTGTTGATAAATTTCACCTGCACACATCTGTACATCACTACTCATACCCTGATTTGTTCTCATGGAGAGAAATGCCCATCTTTACTGCACTCATTACTTTTCTCAGTCCCAGGCAATAGTATCAATCTTTTGTTTGCCATGACTATTTTGTTGAATCTAGAACCTGTTACTATGATCTGGCCGTTTGCAAGCAATAATTTACTGCTTGTCAAGCAGTGGTGTCTGGCTGGGTTTAATGCACCCCAAAGCCTTTCATGCCCAGAAATGATCACTACTCACACACAATTCCTCATTCTAAGCAGCTCAAGCCGATCTGTGCCAATCTCTGAGACACACTTCAGGCAGCTGAACCCATCTATCTCCACAGGTCAGTCCTTCTCGCAGAGTCCCTCTTGCATAGATACTCAACACCATTTTGCTCTGCCTTAACAGAAAGTGTTTGAGTTATTCCAGAAACATATCCTGGCCTACAAACATCTTTCAATATGCAGGCTTATCTTCCTTTCTCAATCAATAAGGTGCCTTTAATTATATATCCATAATCCATATAATTCTCCTTGGGTATGCAATAGATGCCATTCAGCATTCCAATTTATAGCTTAATCTGATTCTATCCCATGTACTGAATGCAGGACTGTTCACACCTTAGCTCTTTGTATCAGAGACAAACAAGGACTACTATTTAAGGCCTTACACCCCTAGACTAAATGCTTTAACTTGTGACAATGACAGCCCCAGGCCATTTTGAATGGATGTTCTGAAGATGGATAACTCCCATAACCTAAACTGCCAAGCCTCCTGCCTTTTCCAAAGTTTTCTCATCTTTTGCACCTACTGGCTCCCTGCCAAATCCAAGCATAGTGTTCACATGCCTTTGCCTTAAAGACGATGACCATGCAGCCTTTGCCATTTCTGTGGTCTTGCTACCAAATTATATCCAGAACTCATGTCTTGAGCAAAAATGCTTCACATTGTTAATTATTAACTAGTTCCAACTCTGCATGCTCCCTCAAATCAAGATGTATCAAACAGTTTCATCCAATTTCACTCATTTGCCAGTTTATAATAAATGATGCCAGAGCAACTTATCCAAAAAGATCTGGAAATTGCACCATTTTGCCCTTGACTTTAGCCTGACCTCATATTCACCTGGTCCCTGGCTGCACATGCTGAACTTTACATGCTCAAAAATCACAAATCTCTGGATTAAAATGTTCTTTCAAGGTTTTTACAATATCTTAAATTTTAAAAAAAAATTATATACATTATCTTAAATTATAAATTAAATAAAATTATATCCATGGTTTGACTCACTAACTTCTCATAAGTCTCCAGTCCTATTACGAGCAACAATGTTGCCTTCCTCTTTTTGCGTGGGGCTGCACTGCTGCATTGTTCTTTCCCCTGAAACCTCAACGATGCTATTCACCTATATAAACATTTCTCCTCTTTCCACACATACAGAAAATGGCTGAGACAGGTCATATCTGTAAGGAAGTGTTGATGAGGCTCTACGGGGCACCAGCGAGGCCTCATTTGGAATACTGTGTACAGTTTTGGGCCCCATACCTTAGGAAAGATGTACTGATGTTGGAGAGGGTTCAGAGGAGATTTACGAGGATGATTCCCGGAATGAAAGGACTTACATGTGATGAGCGTTTGTCGGCTCTTGGACTGTACTCACTGGAGTACAGAAGAATGAGAGGGGACCTCATAGAAACATTTAAAATGTTGAAAGGACTGGACCAGGTAGATGTGGCCAAGCTGTTTCCCTTGGTGGGCGAGTCCAGCACCAAAGGGCACAATCTTAGAATTAGAGGGTACAGGTTTAAAACAGAGAGGAGGAGAAATTGCTTTAGCCAGAGGGTAGTGAATTTATGGAATTCCTTGCCAGGTACAGCAGTGGAGGCCAGATCATTGGAGGCGTTTAAGGAGGAGATAGATAGATATCTAATTAGTCAAGGTATCAAAGGATATGGGGATAAGGCCGGAAATTGGGGTTAGAATAGTCTATTTTTCTGCTCATGGAGCAAACTCCACCCCACCCCAACCCCATTTCTCATTTCTTTTTTAATTTTCCCCTTTTCTTTGGAGCAGACTCGATGGGCCGAATGCAGTATTGAATATATGAAGTGGCTTAGGAGAAGTGAAGGATTCTCAGACAAAACCAAATTGCAGTAATTGTCATGATTTTACAATATAGAAACTATGTGTTACTCTACACAAAACAAATTGCAGAATCTAGGATTAAATTTCTTACGTGTTCATTACAATTGTCTTCATAAGATTTCAATGAGATCAAAGATAGGTCCAGATGAATGACTCAGGAAAGAATGCAAGAACTCTGGGAACAAGCGGGCTGATGCTGTTGACAGAAAATTACAAACTTGGAGTGTTACTCAATTATGGCTAAATATTTGTACTGCTTTTGTCACTAAAATATCTTTAGACTTTTGAAAGTGTTTATATTTTTATTTTTAAACTCTGTTACAAAGGCCTAATGTTGATTTAAGCCTTGCAAATGTACTGCTTTCATTATTTTAATACCACAATACAGTGTGTTTTATGTAGTTATTAAAAGGAAGCGAAGCAAAATAATAGAATTCCACCACACAGTTTTCTGCTTCAGTTTCATCAGGTTCACTCGAGGTAATGTGAATGTTTTTACTACAAAATCCATATTATCGCTTTTCGCTGAAACGTAATTATGCATTTTTGAACATTTAATGGATCCCCTTGAGTTTTAAATGTCTCTTTCATGCAAATACCAGCAATTTTATGCAATAAGTAGGTAATTAAAAACTTAAGCTACGCAAAACTTGCCAAAGTTCATTCTTTGTATTAAGAAGAAAGCTATGAAATTCAGTCCAGATGAAGGGTCTTGACCCGAAATGTTGATTGTCCATTTCCCTCCATAGATGCTGCCTGACCCACTGAGTGCCTCCAGCATCTCGTGTGTTGCACCAGATTCCAGCATCTGCAGTCTCTTATGTGTCTAAAAATGCTTTAAATTCTTTTTGACTTCAGGTACAGTTATTACAGAGGTTCATAATTTATGGTGTGGCTACTTGGACTCTTAACTACCTGTTTATCAGTGAGGCGAGCATCCTTACTAAAATTTAGTTATTACGTCAGGACCTGTCATGTACAATGCACCGTCTAACCATAGCTGTACCATCATGTATTCTGCAGACAGGACAGTTATGATGGGAGGCCCTTGTATGGATTACAAACCAAAAATGTGGTGAGTGCTGTGAACACAGAATTTATTAACTTATTGATTAATTCATCTTTCCATTCATGAGCTGCAGAGGGTCAGTGTCCAACGATTCCACAAGCAAGTTGAGACTACTAAAATGTCAATAAAACAGAACTGAAAATTCCAACTTACTTATTAACAGAATATTTGATCTTTCAAAGTTTCTATAAGTTTATGAACAAACACACTTCTCACCAGTTACTCCTGGATCATCCTCATTCAATATGGCTGCACTAAGAGTTAAGTCCTCAGTAAAACTTCCTGGTGAACCAATTATCTTTGAATCAATCCTCTGCGAAGTGAATTGATCTGTTTCAAGCTCATCTAACTGAGTTGAAATTTGTAACTATAGACAAAAACAAAGATTTAATTAAGCAGAAAGCAAAGTTTTAAAGCAATCATTCTTCTGCATTGTTATTGTTGAATTATTAAGAACTTTAAACTGCTGGCCCCAAATGGGAGATAACAGATGATAGGTAAATGAAAATCAATGACGAAGTATTACAAAGTCACCAGAGCTGTTTGGAATGTATTCTAGGTTGCTTTGGGAAGTAGGGCTGTAGATTGTAGAAGGGTTTACCTTTAACCACAATATTTAAATAACTTCAAAAGCTTGATCTGGCTGTTTTTAATGACTAAACAGCTGAAAATAGGACTCATGCAATCAAAAGCAGGTGTTTTTATCCACCAGTTAAAAGCAGTGAACTGCCTTTCACACCTTAAAAGAAGTAATTTTATGTGTGAAATTTCAATTTCTTATATGTCAAGCAGTGCTGGGGATTAAAGAAATGCTAATTTTCCCCCCACTTTTTCTTTTTCATCTCTCTCCCTCAATTTCACCAGAACTTTCCAATCTTCATTTTGCTCTCTGCACATCATTTAAATGTCATTTTTATATCCTAATTTATATGGCTAGGCTTTAATTTTGCAATGATCTGAATATTCTTCAACCTGATTGAGAATTGTCACCATTTTTTTGGTCTTCTTACAGTTGCAATCGACTCAATTTGGATGGCACAGTGGCATTGCTCGTAGAGCTCTTCCTTTACAGCTTCAGTGATCTGGGTTCAGTCCCGACCTTTGGTGTTTTCTGCACATGCTCCCTGTGACCATATAGGTACTCAGATTACCTTCCACAAAGACACATGGCTTAGTAGGTTAACTGATGTCTTAAATAGCTCCTCATGTGCAAGGCAAGAGGTAGAATCTGGGGGGGGGGGGGGGGGGGGGGGGCGTTAATGAAAAATGTTGTAAGATTAGGGCATAGACTCAATGGGCCAAACTGGTCTCTTATGTCATATGGAAACATGAATAGGGGTGCCACACTGAAACAGATGTCAGGGACTGGTGAAGAGTCTCACACAAAATTTAATTATGTGGAGAATCACTTGAATTACCAAGGCATAGAAGGCTAAGGACAGGACCAAGTGCTGGGAAACAGGATTGGCATAGATGGCTGCTTGATTGTCAGTACGGACCTGGTGGACCAAAGGACCTGTTTCTGTGCTGTATGACTAACTCTGAGGCTGGGCTCCAAAGGTAGTTAAGTCTTTGTAACCAGTTCTTACTGAGGTAGATACTATGTGTAGCTTCTTTGCAATTAAGCAGAAAGTGTGTGTCAATTAGCTGACTACCCATATCAAAAGGTAGCTTTTAAACAACACTAATCACATGAAAACTCCAAAACGTTATGCTCTGCACAATATTCTTTTGTGTTTCAGGTTTAGCCTAGCACTAAAAATGATGGGCTACATCACGTGACCTTTCCACAGCCAGAGAGCAAGTGCACCAGTTGACAGCCTGTTTAGTATCTGTGTAAACAAATACAAGGCAATTACACAAATACTGTCAACTGGGTTTCCAAGACTAAGCTCTTAAGTTAGAAATAATCACTTTATCAATCGATAAGATATCTTTATTAATCACATGTATTTCACTGTGTGTTTCGATGTACATCTTTTTGCGTGGTGTTCTGGGGGCAGCCCGCAAGTGTCGCCACGCTTCAATGACTGTAAATTATAACAAGGTTCTACAATTTATAAAATATTAGCAGATTACTTAAGAATTTATACAATAAAGCTTTGGTATATTTTGTAAACATTCAGGATATACTACTGCACCCATTTTTATCCCTGACCTCGTTTTTAGAAGAAAAAGATTTTAAAAAAAGAGGTAATGGTTAAATCTTACCACTGATGCTTCTGGTGTTGTTACCATTATGGGAAGTCGAAATGATGATAAGACATTAGATATATCAGTTTTCTTTAGAGGACAAACTCTAGTCTGTGCAGTGTCTGTAACGTAATGCCAGATGTCATGAATAAATACTGAATTTTTGAGGGTTTTTTTTAAATAATATTCTAGGAATTTCATAATTTTCCATAAAATGTGGTTATTATAATCAATCACATAATCTGATGCCTTTGTAAAATATGGCAAAGTGATTTAAAAGGCAAATGGCCAGAGTTGTACAGCTCAATTTTAGTGAGAACGTTCATAAATGAAATTCAACGCCAAGAGCCACAATTGACATTTCAACTGATCCATCTTGTGGAAGAGCTTTGAGTGTAATGGGGAAGGCAGTCATCACAAGATAGCTTGATGATCCTAACAAAAGAGAGTATTAGTCTATCCTTCTAGGTGTCTCTGTCCCCAGATGGAGATTTTCCAATTTGCTCCAAAGTATAGGAGAAGTCTGACAATCTGGCACCCTTTGGACTTGCTGGTGTCAGACAGGCAAATTTTCCAGACTATTAAATGTTACTCCTACTAATGCCCAAAACACACTTTTATTTCCCTTTCTCTAAACACATTACACAGTGACCTGATGAGTTTAGAGGGAATAGGAAATATATAAGCACACCAGACCCTGGCTCTGGCCACAAAGCTGTCCATATTCCTGGCCCTTGTGTTCCACATCTCAACCTCTACTTTGACAGCACACTTGGCCCACAGTCCAGATCCTGGCCCTAACCATTTGCTCTGCTTGCACTCTGGACCCCAGGTTCACATCTCAGACTAATGACCGAGTCAGATGCCAGATTATTAGAGTTTGACTGTCATGGTCATTGCCACTTTTCAGCTTGACACCTGAAGACATGAAAGAGAAACTAATTTACCCTCTCTTGTTTTTCTTTCCAGGATACTAGGTTTTCATTCTGTACTGCTAGTGTTACGGACTCGATGAATGTCCCTTTAAGATAGAGTAGTGTGTGTGTGTGGCGAGCTTACGTCAACAGAAGATAAAGGACGTAATGACGTTGTTGAAGAAGTCGGGGGGGGAGGGGGAGAGAGTGGGTGGTGGGGCGAGAGAGTGGGGTGGTGGGGCGAGAGTGGTGGGGGGGCGAGTGGTGGGGGGGCGAGTGGTGGGGGGGGGCGAGAGTGGGGGTGGGGGGAGAGTGGGGGTGGGGAGAGTGGGGGTGGGAGAGTGGGGGGTGGAGAGTGGGGGGTGGGAGAGTGGGGGTGGGAGAGTGGGGGGTGGAGAGTGGGTGGAGAGTGGGGGGTGGGAGAGTGGGGGGTGGGAGAGTGGGGGGTGGGAGAGTGGGGGGGGGGAGAGTGGGGGGGGAGAGTGGGGGGGGGAGAGTGGGGGGGGGAGAGTGGGGGGGGAGAGTGGGGGGGGAGAGTGGGGGTGGGGAGAGTGGGGGTGGGGGCGAGTGGGGTGGGGGGTGCGAGTGGGGTGGGGGGCGAGTGGGGTGGGGCGAGTGGGGGTGGGGGCGAAGTGGGGTGGGGGCGAGAGTGGGGTGGGGCGAGAGTGGGGTGGGGGCGAGAGGGGTGAGGGGCGAGTGGGGTGGGGCGAGTGGGGTGGGGCGAGTGGGGTGGGGCGAGTGGGGGGGGGGGGGGGCGAGTGGGGGGGGGCGAGTGGGGGGGGCGAGTGGGGGGGGCGAGTGGGGGGGAGAGTGGGGGGGGCGAGTGGGGGGGGCGAGTGGGGGGGGGCGAGTGGGGGGGGGCGAGTGGGGGGGGCGAAGTGGGGGGGGCGAGTGGGGGGGGGCGAGTGGGGGGGGCGAGTGGGGGGGGCGAGTGGGGGGGGGCGAGTGGGGGGGGCGAGTGGGGGGGGGCGAGTGGGGGGGGCGGAGTGGGGGGGGGCGAGTGGGGGGGGCGAGTGGGGGGGGGGGAGTGGGGGGGGGCGAGTGGGGGGGGCGAGTGGGGGGGGGCGAGTGGGGGGGGCGAGTGGGGGGGGGCGAGTGGGGGGGGCGAGTGGGGGGGGCGAGTGGGGGGGGGCGAGTGGGGGGGGGCGAGTGGGGGGGGGCGAGGGGGGGGGGGCGAGTGGGGGGGGGCGAGTGGGGGGGGGCGAGGGGGGGGGGGCGAGGGGGGGGGGCGGGTGGGGGGGGGCGAGTGGGGGGGGGCGAGTGGGGGGGGGCGAGTGGGGGGGGGCGAGTGGGGGGGGGGGCGAGTGGGGGGGGGCGAGTGGGGGGGGGCGAGGGGGGGGGGGCGAGTGGGGGGGGCGAGTGGGGGGGGGCGAGTGGGGGGGGGCGAGTGGGGGGGGGCGAGTGGGGGGGGGCGAGTGGGGGGGGGCGAGTGGGGGGGGCGAGTGGGGGGGGGCGAGTGGGGGGGGCGAGTGGGGGGGGGCGAGTGGGGGGGGCGAGTGGGGGGGGCGAGTGGGGGGGGCGAGGGGGGGGGCGAGTGGGGGGGGCGAGTGGGGGGGGCGAGTGGGGGGGGGCGAGTGGGGGGGGGCGAGTGGGGGGGGCGAGTGGGGGGGGCGAGTGGGGGGGGCGAGTGGGGGGGGCGAGTGGGGGGGGCGAGTGGGGGGGGCGGGGGGGGGGCGAGTGGGGGGGGCGAGTGGGGGGGGCGAGTGGGGGGGGGCGAGGGTGGGGGGGCGAGTGGGGGGGCGGCGAGTGGGGGGGGCGAGTGGGGGGGCGAAGTGGGGGGGCGAGTGGGGGGGGCGAGATTGGGGGGGCGAGTGGGGGGGGGCGAAGTGGGGGGGGGCGAGTGGGGGGCGAGTGGGGGGGCGATGTGGGGGGGGCGAGTGGGGGGGCGAGTGGGGGGGCGAGTGGGGGGGAGAGAGAGAGAGACCAGCCTGCTTGTTTTTGGGGTTAATGTTCAAGGTCTAACATTTTTACTTCTAACATACTAACATTTTTACTTTTATTTTTCTTATTATCATATGTAGTGATTAATAAAATAGTTTTTAACACTGAATCATGACTCAGTGTGTTTCTTTTGTTGCTGGTTCGTAACACTAGAAACTGGTAAATGCCAACTAGAGTAATAAAAATATCCTCAATCAAACACAGTAGAATTTTTATGATGTTTAAGGCACAAAGAGAAACTGTTCACGCCATCATAGCCAGCACAGATATTCTCAAGAACACACCAAAACTAGTTCCACTTCAAACGTTTTTCTCAAATCTTTATATTCACGGGGTAGAGCTTAGGACCGAGACTTCCTGTGTCACAGCGACCAAAGGTACAGTGATTAAATCAGGAATGCAAAAGAAGCCAAAATTGAAGATACACAGAGACCTAAGAGAGCTGAAGAGTTGGAGGAGTGAAATGGGGAAGGGGAGTGAATGTGTATAAAATTCTAAAGAAGGATAAAGATTAAAAAACTGAAATTTGTTAAATCTTGATTCAGTCAGCAGCCACGTATATTAAGTGCAAATAGGGCTTGGTGCAAGTTAGGATACAGGCAGGAGTGACTACTAAAGCAGAGATATGGATGAGCTCAAGTTTATCAGGTGTGCAGGGTTGGAGATCAACTAGAATAACTAAGTCTAAATGTAATTAATACAGAGATGATTGTTTCAGAGGATGAATTGGGGTAAAGATGGACATTATGAGGTTACAGAAGTGGATGCAAGAGGATGGCATGACAAAGCAGATATGAAGTCAGAAACTAATTTCAGTGTCAAACAAGAGACCAAGGTTGAAATAAGTCTGGTTCAGTATCAGACAGTGCCAACAGAGCACTGATTATTGGTGCTCACAAAATTGTTTGCAGCAGAGTTCAAAACCCACGGCAATTCTTTTCCCAATGTTTAATTGTAGGGCATTTGTGTTTATCCAATACTGAGCTCAAATGAAAAGTGACGTTGAACATAATTAGATTGCTGAAAATGTTAATTTTTCAACATGATTAAAATCCAAAAGCAATTTGCCTGTGTGGGTGGGTGGGTGGGTGGGTGGGTGTGGGTGTGTGTGTTGTGGGTGTGTGTGTGTGTGTGTGTGTGTGTGTGTGTGTGTGTGTATGCACATGCACAGAGGTATTTAATGAGCAAGAATAGTAGTCCTGTAACAATTCTTTTTCAATTTCTTCAGTCTTCGAGTACTGGATAATGCAAATGTAGATGCTTACTGCTTACAATAAAATATGGTAGAAAGGAAATATTTTCATACATATATTCATGCAAGCCAAGAACAAAACGTGACAAAATGTTTCTAAAGGGTCTTTGGGAAGACCCAGTCCATTATCACTTAAATTTTCTATTCTAATACAAATCTATGACTTCTCAGTTCTCAGATTTCTACATGGTTACAATGAGGTTCAAAACAAGCTGAAGGACTCACAGATCATCTTCCTATCAGCCATAGTGCAAAGTTCTGTACTCAACAGTGAGCTCACAAACTTCAGACTGTCACCATTTTCTGTTTCTATTCCATCCACAGTACTTTCTTTTTGTAATTTCATGTGATGACTCTGCTACTCCATTTATAATTCTGGATTAATTTTGGGTTCATCTCCACCAAATCAATCTAGCTTTTCTTTACTGGCCCCATTACCCAATCACGTGGCCTTCTATCTTATCTTTATCATTTAATCCCTCCTGCCTTTCACCCTATAGCAAACATTCCTTTTCTTCTCTCCATCCCTTATACCTAGCTTTGCATCTGAAAACATTTCCCATTTCCATTGAAAGTTCGTTGACTTGAAGCATTAACTATGTTTTCCTCACTGTAGAAACTGCCTGACCTATTAAGTACTTCAGCCATTGTCTTTTAATTTCCAGTATCTATGCATCTAAAACATAGAATTAATCTTAAGAATTAAAAGAATTAAATAAATTTTATCAACACTTACAGAATTCATGGAATATATGAGCTTCAGCTCGGTTAGCTAACGGCAGGTGCATACTTGAAGTGCCTGAAACAGCTGCCTTCAGTGGTTCTAGAGAATGTTAAGGTTGAATTTGATAGTTCAAATACAAATATTCATCATTTCTCTGAATTATCACATTGCTGATATTGGAAGCTTGCCATGTGCAAATTGTCTGCCACGTCCCTTATGTTGCAAACATGGCTACACTTCAGAAGTACTTATTTGGCTGTAAAGCATCAAGGGATGACCCAAGACTATGAAAGGCACCATAGACGTGGAAGTCCTTTTCCTTCAACATTGGACTGCAGAGAAAGGAAGGGGAATTTTCCCCCCGAATTTACTGATTTTTCAGGATGTGGATGTCACTTGGAAGGCCAGAATTTATTCACCATCCCTAATTTCCCTTGAGAAGGCAGTGGCCATTTGTAGCCCTTCTCATGAAAATACTCCCACAGTGTTGCTGGGAAAGGAGTTGCAGGTTCAGACCCAGTAACAATGAAAGACCAATGACAGATTTCCAAATTTGGTTAATGCGCAACTTGGAGGGGAAACTGTAGCTAGTGGAGATCCCATCTGCCAGAACCCTTGTATACCTTGTTAGGGAAGCAAGTTTGAAAGGTGTTGTTAGAGTAGGCTAGACACAGCAACCACTATGCACCAGTGGCGGAAAGAATGAACGTTTAGGGTTGTGGATGGGGTACCAATCATATGGTGCTGAGGTGCGCCAGGCAAATGAAGAATACACTAAGTCCTTGCTAATTGCAAGGAGTAGGGACACAAACATCCTGTGGATAACAGAAAACAGGGATACCTCTAAGGCCACTGACAATGACACAAAGGCTGCAATGACATTGAGCGTTCAATCCCTCTGTGGATAAGGCAAATTCTATGCAAGTTTCATTTTGTATATTTTAGCTTGTGATAGCAAGCATGGTTTGTTTTTGATTTACTGCCAGCTAACAGGGAGGAGATTGATGAGCTTCAGATTTTTCTCAACATCCATGGAAGGTGGTAGCCAATGGTGACCACTGAAGCACTAAACAGCAAAGGTGCTAGTATAACCAGCCATGTTCCTGACCCTAGTCCCGGCTGCAAACTTAGCCACATTCCTGACCCCCAGTGTTTCTAACCCCAACCCTGGCTCCAGCTCTGACCGCAATTTTACATTTGTGAATAGTAAACAAATTATCTAACAAAAAAAATCCAGCTTACATTCCTGACCCTGCCTCTGGCCACACTACCGATAGTTCACCAAGACCAGCACTAGACATCACGCAAGAAGAAATTCTTGAGCAACTTAGTTATGTGGTAAGGAGACAGCCCATAAAAACTATGTCCCCTTGTTTGTGGCTCTCCCAATATTGGAAACATCTTACCATCTACCCCATCATGCTGCCATCCTTTATCGTCCCCAAGTTTAAAACCTGGAAATCTTTACCCAAAAGCATTGTGGGAGTATCTTCACAAGAAGAACAGCTACAGTTCAAGGTGGTGCTGACCACCTCCCTCAAAGGAAATTATGCCCACATCTTGAAAAATGAATTAAGAAAATAACATCAGTGCCAAATGGCCAGCAGGTTCAGGATTAAGTATCTGTAGAGGAATCCTGGGCTCAATGGTACCTAGGCCATCAATAAGTATCATGCAGAACTGCCAGCATTTCCCCACGTCAATTCTCTAGACAATTCTTATTTCTGTCCCTCAATTCTCTGCAAAGAGGAAACAAAACCGTCCTTTATCTGTTCTCATGTGTATTTTTGTTGATTTCATCCTTCCACAGAGGTGTTGGTCAATTTAATGCTCAAAGGGCTGTTCCTTGATTTAGTCCTTCTTGATGATTTTTCTTCCAGACTTTACATTCTAAAAATTCCAGGAACTCCTTGTCCTAAACTTCTAATTAAATACAATTCTCATTTATCTCCTTCTAAACCATATCCATGATACCCCAAATCAATGATAAACAGAATCCAAGCAACAACCAATTTAAAGTAAAAAAAAGAGTAAGTGCAAGTTCTGGAAATTCAACTAATACACAATTGATTCATCAAAGAAGGTTAAGTTTGAAGACCCTTTGTAAAAATCGGCAACCCAACAAAAAGGATACGCATTTCTAAATTGCTATATCGCCGAGCAGCTCTGCTAACTTCAGGCTTCCGAATGAGAGGAGATGCCATTTCTTCAGACTCGCGTCTGGAATAGAAGGTTTGTCAGGTTTAGAAAATAATCCTCAGGCTTTAAAAATAAGGAATAAAACTTTATTATTGTACAATCGATTATACGAGCTCTATAAATAGATTATAGTATCCACTATAAAAACTTGTGTATGCTTACTTTTGGAAGGAGTTAAAAACAGGGAGGTGAATTGAACACCGTCATGTTCTTTTTTTTTCAAAGTTCATTTTTCAAAACACTTCTTGTTGATATGTGTCAAATTTGTTCATATTTTACTAAACTTTACTTCAAGCAATAAACTTGATAAACATAAGTGGATTATATCAATATAATAAATAAGTTTCGAAATTGGAAACAATATTTCATTATTGGTCTAAAGCTTGCGGGGAAGAATGCTTATTTCAAATCCGAGAAAGGCATTTCCCTAAAATTGAAGGGAGGGGTGACTCATACATCATTGTGATATATGGACCAGATTTTATAACACCGATCCAGTAGGGTACTCTCTTTAATGGACTGACACTAAGCTGAACAGTGAAAATAAAAATCAACTAGCAGATGCAGGAAATCTAAAATAAAAACAGAAAATGCTAGAAATACTCAGCAAGTCAGGCCACATTTGTGGGAAAAGAGAGATAACTTTTCAGGTCAAAGACCATAGATAGCTGTGTTGTGCCAAACTATAGACTTTTCTCCTTGCGCTCCATATTAACTACACTCTGATAAATACCTCAAACTACACAGATCCCTCCATACAGAAAAACAGTGATATCCCTCAGATCCTAGCAACAAACCTATATGCCTACCCTAAAGAAAACTCTCCACCCAAACAACCATTCTTCTCCATCCTCACCTGTTCCCCTACCCAGCTTAACCCCTCAAGCAACCTCCTACCACACACCCACTTCTTCCCATACACACATCCCTCACCCCATTCCCACACACACATTCCCAATCTACATTCTGTCCCTGCCCCTATGCAAACCCACCTCTCTCCACAGCCCAACCCCAACGCAACCCCACCTCTCTCCATCAGAGCTCGACCCTACCAATTTCTAAAATGCCCCATCTTCATATGATTCCCCCCTTGCCCACCCCCCTTTTCTCCATCCATCCCACCTCCCTCCTCTCCATCGAACCCACCACCCCCCCCCCTCCTGTGGTGGATGTTATTGGAAGGGATTCAGAGGGATAAGATATATATGCATTTGGAAAAATAGGGGTTGATTAGGGATAGTCAGCAAGGCTCCATGTGGGAGATTACATCTCAAAAATTTCAGAGGTAGAAGGTGTTTGTCAGGCTGGAGGCCCATGACTAGTGGTGTGCACAGGGGTCAGTGCTAGGCCATTGTTTGTCATCTATATCAATGATATGGATGAGGATGTCCAAGGCGTGGTTAGTAAGTCTGCAGATTATACTAAAATACGTGGTGTCATAGACAGTGAAGATGGTAAATCAAAAACCACAACAGGATCTTGATCAGCTGGGTAAGCGGGCTGAGAAATGGCAAATGGAGTTTAATTCAGACATGTGAGGTGTTGTATTTTGGGATGACAAATCAGGGTAGGACTTTCACAATGAACAGTAGGGCTCTGGGGAGTGTTGTAGAACACAGGGATCTAGGAGTACAAGCACATGGTTCCCTGAAAGTGGCCACATGGGTAGACAGGGTGGTGAAGGCGGCTTTTGGCATGCTGGCCTTCATCAGCAAGGGCACGGAGTATAGAGTTGGGGTGTTATGTTGCAGTTGTACAAGATGTAGGTGAGGCTGCATTTGGAATATTGTGTTCAGTTTTGGTCACACTGCTAGAGGAAAGATGCTATAAGCAGAAAAAAGTGCAGAAAAGATTTGAAGATGCTGACACACAGATTAGTGCCAAAGGATACAGCAGGATATAGATCAGCTGCAGATAGGGGAATCAAGAACTAGAGAGCATAGGTCAACGTGAGTGGGGAGAGATTTAATAAGAACCTAAGAGTAGTCCGTATATGGAATGAACTGCTAGAGGAAGTGGTTGAGGCAATAACAACATTTAAAAGACACTTGGACAGGTACATGGATAGGAAAGGTTTAGAGGGATAGGGGTAAAACACAGGCAACTGGGACCAACGTAGATGAGCATATTGGTCGGCATTGACCAGTTGGGTCAAAGGGCCTGTTTCTGTGCTATACGATTCTATGACTCCTCTCCATCCAACACCCCCCGCCTTCCCAATCCCTCCTCAGTACACACGGCTCTCCTCTCCATCTGCATCCTCCTCACGTCCCCCCCCCCCCCCATACACACACACTCTCTCTCTCTACTCTCTACCACATCTACCTCTCCATCTGCTCACCTCCTGGCCCGGTTCCCCCCACTCCCCCTCTCCGGCCCAGCCTCTTCTTCCAGGTCTGGCTCCCCCCCCCCCCCCTCAGCCCAGCTCTCTCCCTGGCCCAGCTCACCCCCCCGCCCCCAACCCACACCCCATTTTCCCTCCCCCTTCTCCCTCCCCCCCTCCCCTCCCTCCCTCCCCCCCTCTCCTCCCCTCCCCTCCCTCCCCCCCTCTCCTCCCCTCCCCTCCCTCCCCCCCCTCTCCTCCCCTCCCCTCCCTCCCCCCCTCTCCTCCCTCCCTCCCCCCCTCTCCTCCCCTCCCCTCCCTCCCCCCCTCTCCTCCCCTCCCCTCCCTCCCTCTCCCCCTCTCCTCCCCTCCCCTCCCTCCCTCTCCCCCCTCTCCTCCCCTCCCTCTCCCCCCTCTCCTCCCCTCCCTCTCCCCTCCCCTCCTTCTCTCTCCCCCCCTCCCCTCTCTCTCCCCCCCTCCCCTCTCTCTCCCCCTCCTCCCCTCTCTCTCCCCCTCCTTTCCCCCTCCCTCTTTCCCCCTCCCCCCTCCCCCTCTCTCTCCCCCTCCTCCCCTCTCTCCCCCTCTCCCTCCCGCCTCTCTCCCCCTCCCCCCTCCCCTCTCTCTCCCCCTCCCCTCTCTCTCCCCCTCCCCCCCTCCCCTCTCTCTCCCCCTCCCCCCTCCCCTCTCTCTCCCCCTCCCCCCTCTTCCATCCCACCCCCGGCTCCCACAACGCGCCAGGCCGAGGCCCCGGACGAGCGGAGGGCCACAGCCCGCTGCTCCTACCTCGGGGTGGACTCTGCCCACATTGCCGCCATGGTTCCCGCCAGGAAGCCGCCACTCGGTCCCTCAAACCAACCGCCAAACAGCCGCCGCGCCGGCCACTGACGGCTGCTCCGGCCCAAGAGGTGACGCCACCTCGGGGGCTCGGCTCCAGGCGGCGCGCCCTCTGTCGGCTGGGAAGCAACATGTCCTCGGCTCCTCATTATCATTCAGATTGTCATAAATGCTGGAAAACTGGTACAAAACGGAAAGTGCTGGAGGTTTCCAGCAGGTTAAGAAGCATCTGTGGAGAAAGAAACAGTAGTAACATTTGAGGTTGATGACATTGTGAATGTTGTGTCTCTAATGCTATGTGCCAGTGATTTAGATTTAGATATCTTTATTAGTCACATGTTCATTGAAACACACAGTGAAATACACCTTTTGTGTAGAGTGTTCTGGGGCAGCCGGCAAGTGTCACCACGCTTCCGGCGCCAGCATAGCATGCCCACAACCCGTACTTCTTTGGAATGTGGGATGAAACCAGAGCACCCACGCAGACACGGGGAGAACGTACAAACTCCTTACAGACAGCGGCCGGAATTGAACCCGGGTTGCTGGCACTGTAATAGCGTTACGCTAACCGCTGCACTATAGTGCCTACCTGCTGCAAGTAAGTTTTTCATTGCACCCGTGCATACCTGGATGTGCATATGATAATAAACTCGACTTTCACTTTGAATTTCATCAGAATTGAGAGAAGTTAGATATCAAAGACATATTAGCGAACACATCCCATATTGATGTTATGGCTCAACAAAGAATTTACCTAGACAATGGATGGTGTGCTGATAGAATTGATAGTACTCTATGTACCTATGAAGGTGTTGAATGATTCAGTACCACAGATCTCTCATATCTGCTTCCTTTTGTTCATGAATCGGTTCATGGGTATCCATTGTGTCATCAGTAGATTTTCTGGGGTACTTACCTGACTTGCAAAATACAAAACATTCCACTCTAATTTATGAAAGGAAGGCATGCCTGGTCTAAGCCAGCCATCTGAACTTACCTGTGAGTGGCTGATGGATTGTTCATTTGTTGTCCTTGTCCTCATATATACATCATCATAATTCCATGATAAATATAATGGTAAATGTAATGGTAAATAATTTCACTCAGTTCAATAGAATTGTAAATTTAATAAGTTGTATAATAGACCAGCGATGCATGGAGCCAGGGGTAAGCTAGAAATAATTCTCATTAAAATCATTGTTTTAACTATTTAATCACCTTGATTGATATCCACAATTATCTTTAGAACTGATTTGACCAATCAAACACAATGTAACAAGGTTGATACAAGAGATTTTATTGTTATCAATTGTATAAGATTTGATCTTACATGAGTGTTAATGATTTAAACTGGCACTAATAAGGTCAAGAGCGACTAGATATATTTTGTCCATGTGTATGAAAATGATAGTTATCAGCATTAAAAGAGATCTTAAGCAACATTATCCACGTCTGTTACTCAGTTAAAACCACACATTCCAGTGTGGTTTATAAATATCAAGATGCATAAATGCATCCCAGCCAATCACAGCAAGGACTGTTTCCCATGAGACCAACGAAAGACATTAGTCTCCCGCCAGCACTGATCCCTCTACAAGGCTCTCGATTGCTGTTCAGTCTCAACAAGTAAAAGCTATACGTAAACTATAGATATACAGTAAAATTTTACTCTAAAATAAATTAAGGGAATTTTTTTTCTCCACAGATCAATCAGATAGATTTGAACATATCATTATATCTTTTATCAATGATTTAGTTTCCACTCGCTCATTAAAGACACAATTTGGATCTTGCTTTTAAATGCTGGTGCTTCCAAGCAGAAGATCTGAATGGTACAACTGATGAATCTGTCAGTTCAGCTCACTGCAGGTTTCCAAGAGAAGACAATGGCAGAAGTCATAAGAACATAAAAACATGAGAACATAAGAAGTAGGAGCAGGAGTAGGCCATCTGGCCCGTTGAAATTGCTCCACCATTCAATAAGATCATGGTTGATCTGGTCATGGACTCAGATCCACCTACCTGCCTTTTCCCCATAACCCTTAATTCCCCTATTATGCAAAAATCTATCAACCTGTGTCTAACTGGGTCTATCTTGCTGAGATTCCCCAGCATTGACACATGTGAATTGTCTCTTGGATCCTGTGCCAGGTGTCAGGCAAAGGATCTAAGAAAATGGTAACTTGTTGGAATTGGTTAAGAAAGCAGAAGGGAAAACAAGTTTATTTAAACAATTAACCTCTTTTTAATAGCCTTTGAATGTCTTTGAATGAACAAAAATGCTAACAGACTTTACAGTTAAAGATGGGAGTGAGGCTTTGCCAGCTGTCAAAGCTTTCAGAGGCATTTCAAGGCAGGGCTTTCATGCTGCATTGATTTAAATCATTCATTCAGTGTCATTCAGGCTGTATTGGTGGAATCTAGGATGCATCCGACCAGCAGGTTAGGCTCTCCTCAGCAGTCGTAGTTGGTTGGCTGCTAGTGGTTACTGTGGGCAGCAGGATAGTGCTGGCATTAGATTCCTTGCAGACACAAGAGACTGCAGACGCTGGAATCTAGAGCAAAAAAACAAACTGCTGGAGGAACTCAGCGGGCCAGGTAGCATCTGTGGAGGGAAACGGACAGTCGACGTTTTGGGTCGACACCCTTTGTCCACTGAGTTTGTGTGTGCCTAAGCAGTACACATATGCTTTTAATTCATTTTATCGCATTCAAACAGTTCCATCTGTCTTTCAGCTGTGTTCATTTTATGGTGACAAGATTTTACATTACATGTTCTATATTTGCATAAAGAGGCATTTTAATTGAATAGCTTTTTACAGTCAACCTACTTAATACATTTTTACTGAACTACCAAAGTGCAGCTATCAGAAGCAAATAAATGTAAATGAGTCCTAAATAGATTTCTTGACCTCACAATCTACCTTGTTATGACCTTGCACCTTATTGTCTACCTGCACTGCGCTTTCTCTGTAGCTTACACTTTATTCTGCATTCTGTTGTTGATTTACCTTGTACTCCCTCAATGCACTGTGTAATGAATTGATCTGTATGAATGGTATGCAAGACAAGTTTTTCACTGCACCTCGGTACATGTGACAATAATAAACCGATTCCAATTCTATTCACTCATCAAAATGTATATGCAAAATGTTGAATGGTTTGTATTTTAATACTGTATCCATGTGCAATTGCTTTCAATTAACATTCAGAATTAATAAACACATTATTGCAATGTATATTAAAAATTGTTACTACTTTTAGCCCGTTTACTTTGTTTAGACTTGTTTTGAAAGCAATGGAGCTGGTGAAGTCTAATTTCTTTGGACCTTTGCCACTGGCTCCCTCTAGTGGACTACAAATTCAACAACAACTAAATCTTTAAATGCTGGCAACAAACACAAGATGCTGGAGGAGCTCAGCAGGTCAGGCAGCATCTATGGAGGGAAATAAACAATTGACATTTCGGGTTGAGACCCTTCATCAGGACAATCCCAACGAAGGGTCTCAACCCGAAACGTCAACTGTTTATTTCCCTCCATAGATGCTGCCTGACCTGCTGAGTTCCTCCAGCATCTTGTATTTGTTGCTCCAGATTCCAGCATCTGCAGAATCTGTGTCGCTGTTTAAATGCTGGCAGTTCCGCAGTGAGTTGCTGGCAATTACCCCAGTAAACAGGATTTCGCCGAATGCATTGCAAAATACAACAATCCTAACCTTGCTGACAGATTCCAGCCGGAGAACGGTAGCAGAGAATGAATGATGGGAAGTTTGTTCATCAATCCTGTGGCAGGTTTAGCTATTGCAAGGAAGAAAGGCAAGAATATGCAACATTTAAAAATGTAGTATATTTTTTCATTATTAATATGTTGCAATTTAGCTGCTTTTTTAAACAATTCCTCTTAAAAAAATAATTTAACTGTTTTTTTGTTATGGGAATGTGGAGGAAGAACATAGAATTAAATGTAGATTCAGTGCGAATGCGTGTTTGATGGTCAGTGCGGACTCGGTGGGCTGAAGGGCCTGTTCCTGTGCTATATGGTTCTGTGTGTCAGGGCAATATCTAAAGAAATGGTGCTTCTTTCTCCTAAAGATATCTCCAAAAACATGTGACATCTAAACGTTTCAGTTATTGTAATAATAGTCTGTTAAGATGGGTTTATAATTGCAACATTGTTTGATTATATAGTATGTGGAACATATTTGTAGCAGGGATCACCATGACCAGTGGTATATCATAGGGATCCGTGCTGGGACCTTTGCTGTTTGTTACATATCTTAATGATGTGAAAGTAAATGTAGGAGGTATGACCAGTAAGTTCACAGATGAGATGAAGATTTATGAGGAGGGTAGTCTTAGGCTACAGGATGATATCAGTTAGTAAGATGGGCAGAGAAATTTAATCCTGAAAAATGTGAGGTAATACATTTTGGGAGACCCATTAAGACTACAATGTACAAAACGAATGGTAGAACTCCAGAAAGTACGGACGAACATAGCGACCTTGGTGTACATCTCCAAGAATCATTGAAGGCAGCGGCACAGGTAGGTAAGGTGATTAAGGCATACAGGAAACTTGCATTCATTAGCCGCACTGTAGACTATAAGAGAACAGAATCTAAAAATACTAGAGCAGCATGTGGCACAATTGTTAGATCTAAGTAAATGGAGAGAATAAAAGCCCATGTATAATCAAGAAAATGGCAGAAGCTCTATTCATAGTTCATCAACCTGCCTACACAAACTTTGCTAGGAAGAGGAATTAACTCATTATGAAAGAAGGTACATACAAAACAAAATTAGTTCCTTGATTCACTCAATATAAGAGGTAATTCAGCCTCTCTAACCTCTTCCAATTAGATTATGAATGATTAGTTTCACCTACCCAGAACCCTCAATACTCTTGCTTAACAAAAATCTGAAATTTTCAATGGACCAAGTCTCAGTAGAGCTTTGGGGAAAGAGAGGACCTGATGTTGACTATATTCTGTAATGAAATACTTCTGGACCTCACTCCCAAAAAGCCTGGTGCAAATTTTTAAGATTATACTACTAATTTCAAAATTGAGCTTTGACAGTTGAGTGTGAATCTAGTTTTATATGCCATTAATGCAACAGAAAATTTAACATTAGACGAACATATTTCACAAATCCCTGCCTAGTTAACATCATGTAACATAACTTCAGCATACCAGCAAATCACTAAAATAGGTCACCCCCGCCCCTTAGTAATTTTTGAAGTCAATAATCATTTCCATTAAGTTCCACTAAAAGTCAATGACCTACAATGCTAAGTGCTTCTCTCCACAGAACTGAATATTTCTGATGTTTTCTATTTTCGTTTCATATTTCCAGCAGTCACATTTTGTTGCATTAAAAAAAACATTGTTTAAAGACTGCAGCTGTTAGAAAGAAACATTTTACAAATACTGTTTGATTGGTATTATTCATTCCCTTGGGCTTAAATTGGATATGGGATGAAATTTGCATAGAGTGATCACTCAACAGGGAATAGTGAATCAGCAGTCCACTTTACAATTTCATAGGAACAAGAGCTGCAGGTCATTCATCCTTTAAGCCAATTCTATCATATCATTAGATCATAGCTGATTTATATCTTGATTTCATTTACTTGTGTCGAATTCATTGTAGAAGGTGCAGTGATCACTAGGTAGTAAAGTCAGAAAATGAAGGGCTATTAGAGACTTGTAATGCTAGAAAATGCAGTAAACAGCAGATAATGCAAGTCACGGGATTGAGTAACATTTCTGCAAATGGATATTTTTAGAAGGCCAGCGCCACAGGGAGGTTACTAGATAAAAGAGGTCAAACAAGTTCCCAAAATATTGCTAAAAGACAAAAATATTTTAATCTACTGCACGTACAGGCTATTTTATATTTACTTGTTGAGTGTTAGAGTGGACAAATCTTAGTCTGATAGTATTTAAATTAACCTTAGACACAGACCTCAATTGGAATTTATAATAAGCAGTCAATATATAAATTACATTATTGCATTTTGTAGACTTATTTCATTCAAAGCTAGTAATTATTTACATATTTGATGTCTAAGTAATATGTAGGATGATTCCAAAGTTAACTAAAAGAATCAGGACTTTAATTTCATCTTTTGCAATAGACAATTATTAATTCACTCAGCAAAATAAAAAGACCCTGAATTAGTTCTGAAGCATCAACACATTCCTTTTGCCTCCTCAGATGCTGCTTGGCCCCATGTTCTTACAGCAGTTTACTTCTTGCTCCAGATTCCAGCATCTACAGTTGCCTGTGTCTCCATTCGCTCAGTATCTATGCCGAATGTGTTCTTGTAGTGACCTGCTGATATAATCTCAAATAACTGGCAAGTATTAGTTTGCCAGGACAAATTTAAATCATCACTAATTCATAGATGAGATAGTACACTGTTGATAGCCCCTCACTTCAACTCATCAATAAACTAAAAATTCATCTTGTATGCCTGAAGAATGATTGCATCAGGGTGTTAATCACACTGCTCAATTCTCTGAAGTGTATCCACCTCAATAGAACAGAAATATCAAAAGAAAATTATGTTTATAATACTTATCAGATCAACAGAAAAGTCTTTAGTCCTCCCACTGATATATGGGGATCCATCCCCAGGACAGTGAAAGCCATTCCAGACTAGTTGTAATGCTTTGGTTGTATTCGTATTAACTAAAATTCCATATTTTCTCTCTTCTGTTCTTTCCCCTTCTCCACACTCCATGGATATGTTATTCATAGGACCAGGATAGAGCCATGGTTAGGTTGGTGCGGCCATGGAAATCTCCAACACTGACCTTACACACTATTGATATCTTCCAGTCAAACAATTCCCATGAAACTTCCCACCATTCTCCTCAATGATAAATCAGTGCTCTCCCATGCTGACTGTACTTAAAATACGTGAAGCATTTGGATGAGGTGGTGGAAGGTGGCAAAGGGGTTGCAGGTGATGGGAACTGGGGGAGGGAGGAGAACTTCCTGTATACCAAATACCTGAATAAAATCACAATGACTGCACTTGTCAAGTTTGCAGAACAGTTTCTGCTATCTTCAAGTTAAATTGAAAAATGAGAGAAATCTACACATCCTATCCTCACCATCCCTCCTGTCAGACACATCCAAACACCCATAATGTCCTTGACAACATGAACCAACCTTATTTTCCGAGTGAGGGCATCTCCTCATTGTTTGCTATGGCAAGTGACACAACTTAAAAGATCTAGTGGTTAGAAACCCAAACACCTATAAGGTTATGTGGGCCTTCACTGTAAAGATATCACAATTTGAAGCCCAACACTTCCTCCATTCCCACAACTCAACAGATGCAGTGACCCTAGTGCTGTCTGCATGGCCTTTACTTTCTCTGATCATGTGGATTTCCTCCAGGTCCTCTATTTTCCTTCCACATCCCAAAGATATGCAGGTTGGCAAGTTAATCAGCCTCAGTAAATGTCCCCATAGGGTGCAGATGAGTTGTAGAATCTGGGGGAATTGATGGGAATGAGGGGAGATTAAAATGGGACGTGCAAGATCAAAGGGTGCTTGATGGTTGATGTGGACTCAGTGGGCTAAAAGGCTTTTTTCTGTGCTGTGTGCCTCTATGAAGTCCAAGCAGTTTAAAATAGAACCTGGGAGCTTTATTAGGTACATCTCAGAATGGAGCATCAACCTAGCAAGACCAGGAATGGACATTGTTGCAGATGAATCCAGATGTAGAGAAGGACAACAGGTACGCAGAATGTGCAACAGGGAACCAAGTAATAAGATAATCATACCACTGAAATTACAGAATCATGAATGCACATCGAGTTGGCTACTGTTACTTACAGTATGTAGTAACCTCTCACCATCAACAGTCTGATGCAATTTTGTTTAAAATTTACTGATAGAGATGCTGACAATTGGAGAAAAGGTTTACATCAGTGGATAGGAACTACACCAAATAGGACATTGCTGCAAGTAGTCAAAATGGAATTTATCCGCATGGATTACATGATCATGGAGGATCAGCATGTGAAGTAAGAGACCTTTAGTGAAGTTTTAAAACAGAATGCAAGCTGAAAGAAGTCATTGAGTCATACAGCATGGAAACAGGCCCTTCGGCCCAACTGGTCCATATTGACCAAACTCCCCCATCCAAGCTAGTCTCTTTTGCCTGCATTCGGCCCATATCCTTCTAAACCTTTCATATCCATGTACCTGTCTAAATGACTTTTAAAAGTTGTTTTTGTACCTGCCTCAACCACATCCTCAGGCAGCTCATTCCATATACAGATCACCATCTGTGTAAACAAAAAGTTGCCTCTCAAGTTCCTATTAAATCTTCCCCCTCTCACCTCAAATCCATGTCCTCTAGTTTTTGATTCCCTAACCTCGGGAAAAAACCTGAGAACATTCATCCTATCCATGCCCCTCATGATTTTATACACCTCTAAGATCACCCCTTATTCTCCTAGCCTGTCCAACTTCTCCCTAAAGCTCAACCCCTTGAGTCCTGGCAACATCCTTGTAAATCTTTTCTGCAATCTCTCCAGCTCAATAACATCTTTCCTATAGCAGAGCAACCAAAACAGGACATAATGCTCCAAGTGCAGCCTCACCAGCATCCTGTATAACTGCAAAATAACCTCCCATCTTCTGTACTCAATGCCATGACTGATGAAGCCCAGCGTGCCAGAAGCCTTGTTCACCATCCTATCTACCTGTGACTCCACTTTCAGGAAACCATGTATCTGAACTCAAAAGGTACCTCTGTTCTACAACCTCCCCAAGGCTCTACCGTTTACTGTGAAAGTCCTACCTTGATTTGATTTTCCAAAATGCAACACGTCACACTTATCAGAATTAAACTTCATTTGCCATTCCTTGGCCCACCTACCCAGCTGATCAAGATCCCACTGTAATTTTTGATGACTTTCTTCCATGTCTACAACACCACCTATTTTAGGTATCATTCTCATCTAAATCGTTGATATGAATGACAAACAACGGACCCAGCACAGACCTGAAGCACACCACTAACCACGGGCCTACAGTCCAAGAAACAACCTTCCACCATTACCCTCTGCTTCCTACCATCAAATTGTTTTTCTAATTAGTCAGCTCTCTTTGGATTGCAGCAATCTAACCTTTCAGAGCAGCCTACCATGTGGAACCTTAAAGGTTTTGAGGAGCTATCCACAGAGATGCAAACAGAATGGAGAGTAATAGGATTACGCAATGTGTTTATTGGAATTTGTTTGCCGCCTCTGAACCCTGTGATCTAGTTAACAACAGATTTACAAGTTAGCATGCAAGTGACAAGTGGCTCCAGTAAGTCCAAAGTTGTCAACCACAACCTTTGAAAGTGTTAAGTACGAGGATCATCATTCAAGTATAGCTCATCCATCACACTTTCAGAATTCTAATAAACTCATAGTATTGTTGATGAAAACATTTCTCTTACGATAATGATCGATCATCAACCAGAATGACATTTTTCTTAATGACAATGGACTACCTCATATGAAACTGCAACAGGCAGGATAGAAATGGTTGAATCCAAGGTTGGGATGGCTGGGAAGAGCTGAAGAATTGGTTGTGCAGAAAGAACATGCAGAGTCTGCCAATGTATAACAATTTAAATCATAGTTCCTTGGTTGTGTGATCTATTGAACTGTACTAAGATAAATGTGAGGCTGATACAGACAAGATAACAGTTTAAGTTGAATTCTTGTGTACTGAGGTCAGGTGGCACAGAAAAATTAGGAATTAAAAGCTAAATGTGTGACCTGTGGTTCAGGAAGATGATGCAAACTTTAACTTGAAGGTAACTTAAGCAAAATTAGAGGTGAAACAGAAGTTGTGGAGACAACTGATAATACGATTTTGAAGAACTGCAGTCAAGAAGGAGCGGTCAGTCACTAGAAGACTTGCATCACCGGATCTTCAGTGAACTGACCACTGGGATGGCCATGAGCACATAGGGTTAAACTCACTACAATGTCCAGTGCCTTTAAGTTATTGTAATCTCTCAAGTAAAAATAGATTATTGCAGAATAAGAAATTCTGGTTTGTCATTTATTAAATTTCCTGTTTAGATTTTTATACAGACAGTTGTAGCTCAATTCTTGCCTGCTGTAAATGTGGGCAGACTTAGTAATAATACTTATGCTAGACCAGTCTCAAGAAGAGAAATAACTTTTCTGATTACCCTGCTCCCCTGCCCCCCCAAAGCATCCTTCCAATCAAACTGACAGAATATCATATTACTAATACAATCAATTAGAATGACCTAAAGCGTGCTGTTATTTTTTTTTCTTGACATTCCACTTAACAAGAGAACTGAGATTCGATCTTAGTGGCCACTGAACTTCTGAACTGAGACCGGTGGTACAGCACTACATAGGTTTCAAAAGTAATCACTTGCATATTGAGGGAATTAACAGACATATCATATTAGTTCTTAAGTTGTAGGGATAAAACAACAACTGTTAGCCTGTAAATAGAAAGCATGGATAAAATCTTCTTTTCTAAATTATGAAATGGGGAAAAAAGCTATTTTTGAATGTTACAGAATCAAATCCATGCTAATAATTAAATGGTTTACAGATGCAGAGGAGTATTTCCAGGGACTAAGAAATTACCACAAAGTTTCCCTGGCTCATTTCTATATCAATTGCTTTTGTGTACCAATGCAATTGCAAACTAAAAGTTGAAAATACACAATTAGATATACAGTCATTCCCATCAACATCGAGCACAAAATAGGCAGCCTACTCCAAGGTGAAGCTTTCAGATGGTCATTAAACCAAAACTTCAAAAATGAAACCCCCACCAACTTCACACACAGTATTCAATGTTACATTTACAAAAGTTAAACAGATACTTTATTGACTTGCGGCTAAAACATGACAAAACATTCAAGTGGCAGATAATCATAATGCAAGCCCTTGCACGGCAATCAAATTTATGGAACTGAAGAGGTTATACAAAAAAAATTGCACCACTCTATGGAAATTAAGGCTTTTTAAGTTTGCATTTGGCCACCTTAAAGCACATGTAGCATTAATTTTCAATTTCAAATACTGTGGCTCCATTCCCCAGATAAACTTCTATCCAAAAGTTAATGCATACAAAGCATCAAGGCATTGTTAAATAAAATTAGCAGAACTTAGGCCATGTAACCAATTACACTCAAATAATTATTTCTCACATTCACCATCAATACCCACAGTACTCTTCCACCAAGAAACATTTCAACAAAACAGTACACGCGTAACATAACCACTAACAGGCAATGTCTAATTTAATGTATATTTGGTACTGATAATTACAAATATGCATAAGCAAGCAGAATTACAGTGAGAACCTACAGCTGCAGGAGCACTTAGACCTCCAAGCAAACTTGCAAAATCTTAAAATATGTTAAAATATATACTTCCGGATGTAGACCCGCACTGTACAATCCATATAAACATTGTTCCTCATGTAAATAAAAAGGAAACTCACAAGGAAAGACATTTTCTGAAAATGTTAACAGCTATTTAAAGGCAATATTATAGACCAAAGACAAAATATAAAATGAGACAAAACATACATTTTCTATACAAAGTAATCATCATTTCCACAGGTTGTTTGAAAATAAAAAAAACAATTATTTTAATAGCTGTTGCAATTATCAGAGCGCAGTTGTACACTGGAACAATTATCTTGCATCTTCATTTTAAGGAAGCTACAAATATCAAAGAAGCAGAGTCAGCTGTGAGATATCATCTAAAGAGATCTTTGGACTTCCATCTAAATGATGCTAAAATAGTGGTGCTTCCAGTAAATTACAACTTTTATTTGCCAAAAAGGGACTTACCACTAATTATAAGTTTAATACAACATTGGTAAAAGGTATACTTCCTCCAATATGATCAGCAATAACACTGAAAGTAGGATGTGGTTTAACAGTTGCCTACTAATAGAATGTTTTGAAGTAAAAAATAGCTTTCTGTTCTTTGTGCAAAATGACTTGGGAGCTTTCATCCGTTTGTTGAAAGATACCACCACAGGAAAGTCCATTTTTCAATTGTCAATGGGTTCAGTAAAGTGGAATGCTGGCACTGTCAAAATGAGAAATAGTTCATCATATCTAGAAATTTAAAAACAAGTTAAACTTTAGTAAGTTGAGACAGCTTGAATTTTTTTTTAAACAAACACCTACCAAAATACTATGAAAAATACTAGAATACTAGAAATACAAAATACTAGAAATGAGTCATTGAAACACAAAAGCCAATTCCATTGTTGTCTAACCTGAAACCCATCAACCTTCTCAACATTTTATCAGAACCTATTTTCATTGTTTCTCCCTGACTATTTATTCCACATTTTACATCTTCAGTACAAAAAAAATCCAACGTGAATGTGTTCCTCAGGTTTATATCAATATAAACCCATTTAAAATTTGTCTCAAATACTTTTCAATATTATCAATACATATTTGTAGTGTTTCTAAAAACTTTCAAATAAATGAAAGTTCTACTAAAACAATTTAATAATTAACAAATTAACTTATCCTCTACTTTACTGCATTCCCTCTAGTATTATGACCAGTATTTATACTAACACCTGTTTTTTCAAAATCTTTATTTTTTTCATTTTGCATTGAATAGTTTTGACAGGCTGGTACAGACACTGCAAGTTGTTTTCAAAGACACTTAGTGTTCAAACTGCAGTACTAGACTTACAATTGTTCAGAGCATAAATGCTGATGTGGTATGGCACAAGTAATCAAAGGTGCCATGTTTGATCCTTTCTTTGTGCTTTATCTGATATTGAAAACTGGCTGTTCTCAACAGCCTTAAATTTAGGCAACAAAGGGACTTAAGAGAAATTAACCAGGGTCAGTGATGTTCTACCTTCTTCCACTATTAGTCCAGCAGCCTGACAGTTCACTATCAGATGTAAAGTATGACCACCATCCTCTAGAACAATCCCTTGATACAAGCCTCTTTTTTTTTAAAAAAAGGAGCAAGCAGAAGGGGCAGGATGGGAGTGAGTACATGTGATGGAACAAGGGAAATAAAATATTTAGAAGTAAACTGCATGCTTTATAACTCTATACTTTATAATTTTTCAAATATTTTAAACATAAATGTTACTTGGGACTCAACTTATGCAAACTTAAAAAGCTTTCCGTTTTATACCAAGGAAATCACCAGAACGTTAATGGAGTTTTATCTGTAGCCAGTGTCAGAAAATTCATCAGGTTTTGTAAATTTAATGGAGATCTTCAAAATACTGGCAAATTGAGTCATTTGTCACATAAAGGGATGCATTCATAATTTCCAAAAGAAATGCTTACTGATTAAAAAAAAGACATTTGCCTTAAAAAAAGAGCTACTATTGTGCATAGAATTTCTCCCCCATCCCCTTGCATAAAGCTATCAACTTAAGGTTGCATGTAATATTTTTTACCTGGCTTAAAGTTAGAATAGGACTGTATTAAAGCAGCTGGCATTTTGCTGGTTTTGGAGGCCTTCCATAAACCGGTGATTTCCTGTTGATTTGTCGGACCAGATCATAAAAAATCTGTAATAAAGATTATTTCAACAGTAAATGTAAGCTTTGAAACCAAAGATGTAGTTTTCACAAGGTCCCTGAAAAAATATTCTCAGGCTATTTAAAAACCCAAAACCCAAGATTTTCATAAACAAGGCTTTCCCTCATTATTGCAATTATTTCATCTCTCAATGATAATCTATTCAATTAAAATAGACCATTTTTGCAATCCAATTGGTCACATGAACAATGTGCATCTGAATGAATGGAACTGGTTGAACCACAACACCGAAATTCTTTCACCCAAACAATTGAATTCACGACATATTGCTCAATTTGTATACAAATAAATTTCTTCAGATACATTTAGAAAACTAAAATCTTTCATAATATCCTGATAAAAGGTATTCATTGGAAGGCATGTGATGTTTCAAATAAAGATACTTTAGCAGTAAATATAATGGAATTCACAAAGGTGCAATCAATCTAGACCTTGTATAAATCATCTTCTACACTGGTAACATTTTACATTCACATGTAATCTCTTGCTGTATGCAATAAATTACTCACATTTATGTGAACCAAGTTGAATAGAGATAGCAAGATAAATTGTCAAGGATATTAAAAACCATTGTCATTGTAAATAAGAAGCTTAAGAGTAAAAAGACCAACTGGTTTTCGACTAGAGAACTGTGTCCAATTCTAGACAACACTTTAGGAAAGATATTAAAGTCCTATAGATGTGGCAGAGTTAATTGCAGTACTGAAAAAGTGAAATACTGCTAAAGTTTGACATCAGATGTAAAAACAGAAAATGCTGGAACCATAGCAGGTCAGGCAGCATTTTGCAGACAGAAACAGAGTTGATGATGCCTCATTTGACCTCCACATGGCCGAAGAGATTAGAAAAGCTGGGTTTGACCTTAGTCTAGGAGAAAATGTTGAAAGGCTATTTAAAAAGGATAGTCAAAATTATGAGGGGTTTTGAGATGTAGGCAGAGAAACTTTCTACTGTTAGAAGTATTGATAACTAGAGGATACAGATTTAAAGTAAATTGTTTAATGAAAACAAAAATCGAGAAAGAAAGTTGGTATAAGTCGTTAGGATCTGGAAAAAACACTACCTGGTGGTAGAAACAAATATAGTATCAACCTCCAATGGGATATGTACATGAAAGAACTTTGCAGGGGTATAGGAAGAAGAACAACAACTGAATTAGGTAGTGCAATTTCAAACAAAACAGACAACAGTAGGGTGATGTTTGATTCTAAGCACATTAAACAAACTCAATTAATCACATTGATTGGAAAAAAAGTCCATCTAATTAAGTTGATACAAAACATAAGATATCTGAGATAACGACAGTAAGAAAAACAGAGAAACTGAACTCTTTTCAGAATACTCAGCATTTTAGAAGCTACTTCCAAAAAGATACAAAAGTTTATCATCTCCATTATTCTGTAAGGCCACTATTGCTGACAGCTCTTGAAGGTAATATAGAGAGCCACCTCCTTGAACCACTTTATTCCACCTGGGGAAGATAGTTCCAGAATTCCATTTTGTAAAGTTGGAGATTTTGAATCATTGTGAAGGAATGATAATATACTTCCAAATGAGGATGGTATGCAGCTTGCAAGGAAATTTCAGGTGGTGCCAATCCCACGTACTGGCCATCTTTAGGAAAGATCATGGGTCTGAGAGGAGGCATAGAAGACTGTGACAAGTTGTTTAACATTTTGTAGATTTCCATCAACTTTAACTGCATCAGATCCCCTTGTTGCCATACTCAGTCAAATGCTGACTTGATGTCAAGGGCAGTCACTCCACTGGAACCCTGAAATATAACTCTTCTGTCCAAGACTGTAATGAAAAATGGCTTAGAACAGTTCTGGCAGAACCTAAACCACTAGAGAAAAAAAGTGCCATTTGATGACAGTGGTAATGACACCTTCTATCACTTTTGCTGCTGATTGAGAACAGACTGATTATCTTCATGCACAGTACACGTCTATGCAATTTTCAACGCTATCAGGTAGATACCGGGGTTGTAGCTATAATGGAACAATTTGATCAGAAGCAGGTAGTTCCAGAGTAAAATTCCCCTACATTATAACTAATGCCATCTGCTTCCATATCCTCTGCTATAATACATACTCTGCCAGTTTTAGTTGTCACATAGAATGAATCAAATAACGACCAACTTCTGTGATGTTCAGATTTCATGAAGCAGTTGAGGGAAGCTCATCTGCTCAGTATTCCTGGCTAAAAAGATGTAGATGATGCATCATCCCAGTCTTTGCTACTCACTTGTTGGGCTCTACCATCATGAAGGATGGGACTGTTCTTGGAACCACCTTATGCTTTTACTGTTCTGAGACTGGATATGGCACGGCTTCAGAACTTTAGTCTGAGCCGGCGATCAGTATTTGGCACACTTAAAGTCAGGAAACATAGCCTGGTTCGATAGTAATTTGGTTGATCTATTAACATACCAAAATGCATTTGCAACATCAGGGCAGCAGTAGTATTTATGTACCTATACACACTGGCCATAAGGATATGAGGAGGGAATACCAATGCCTGCAAACCACACATCATTCTGCTGTACGATATCACTAGAAAGTGATCCATCAACGTAGTCTCGGTACAGATCAATAAATACAGTATCACATGCACATTTAAGCCCTACTCGTGCCAGGACAAGATTGATCTGTGATCAATAATGCATCTAGAAGTTAATTTCACCACATTTCACAAATGTTTGTAATTCTTCAACCAAAGGTAGCAAACTGAATGGTCTTGATGCAAGTATCAGATGTCCAATTTGTTTGAATTTTAATCAACAAAAGAAGTGGACATTTTCCCAACAAAATGAGCAGGTAAATCTATTTATTGCAATATGAAACTGAAGATTATTCTGAATGTTAATGTGCAGAAAAAAATTAAGGCTCACCTCATTAACGTTAATCTTTGACTTTGCAGAGGATTCTAGAAAGGCACAGTTACACCACTGTCTTGCTAGATTCTGTCCTTGCTCCTTTCCAACCACTCGCTCTTCCTCTAAATCACACTTATTACCAACCAAAATCATCGGTACCTACAAGTAAACAGTTCAATTATCAAAAGCTAAAAATTCAAATGCATTTCTCTTTATTTTATTAAAGCCTACTTATTAGCAATTTATAAATTAATTACATATATAGTAAGTGACAAGAAGAAAAGTGCTATTGCCACTGGGTATATTTAATGTAGTTATTAATATGCCACAGAGAACACGAGCAATATATGAATCCTTTTAACCCAGTATCTTAGAATTGATCCCAAACATTTACCTTCAATAACTAATATTTCATTAATTTCCTGCTTGAAATGTTCTGTTCAGAGAAAACATTTACAGACAATCTAAGTTTATAATCTAAAATTGCAGCAGTGGCACTTCAGTAGGTCAAATTACAATGTGAACCTGCTGAGAAAATGCCCAGTGGGCAGGAGTTGGAATCTGATAATTTTTGGATGCAGGTTTTTGGTACTTTACAAAAACAATTATAACAGGATTGCCATGTTGCCTCATCAATAACTCTTGGAACTGGAAAATGAAGTGGACTCTCCAGGGTAACCAGATAAGATTTTAAAAAAATACCAGTACAAAGCAAAATCAAGTCTAAACTGCAATTTTGCAGTAACAAAAAAATCAAACAATGCAACATGTAGTCCAAGACTGTCCCCTCTGTTCTATTCCTGGGTACATGGCCAACACAACCATATACTAGGCACCATACCTGCTTCAACTCTGACAATCTCATTGTGGATAGTGAGGAAGGTTGTGAAAGGATACAGCAGGATATAGCTCAGTTGTACATTTGAGTGGAGAAATGGTAGACAGAATTTAATCTGGACAAATGCAAGGTGTTGCATTTTGGCAAGTCGAATGCAAGATGAAAGTGTACTGTAAATAGCAGGACCCTTAGAAACACTGATGGACAGAGGGATCTAGGGATGCAAATGTATAGCTGTCTGAAACTGGCAACACAAGTGGATAGGGTGGTAAAGACAGCTTACAGCATACTTGCCCTCATCGATCGGGGCACTGAGTATAAGAGATGGGAAGTCATGCTGCAGCTGTATAAACTTTGGTTAGGGCACATTTGGAGTAGTGTGTGCAGTTCTGGTTGCCACACTATAGGATGGATTTTGAAGCTTTGGAGAGGGTGCAGAAGAGTTCACTAGGATATTGCCTGGATTGCAGAGAATTAGCTAAGGTTGGACAAACCTGGATTATTTTCTCTGAAGCGTCAGAGATGAGGGGCAACTGGATAGAAAATTGTGAGAGGCATGGATAGGATAACAGTCAGAATCTTTTTCTCCCCCATGTGAAAATATCAAACACTAGGAGGGTATAAGGTGAATTGGGGGAAGTTTAAAGGAGTTTTATTTAAAAACGTAGAATGATAGGTGCCTGTAATGTGTTGCCAGAGGTGTAGAAGCAGATACAATTGCAATGTTTAAGAGACATTCAGACAGACACAAGAACAGGCAGGAAACATAGGGATACAGACCATGTGCAGGCAGGTGGGATTAGTTTAATTTGGCATCATAGTCAGCACAGACATGGTGAGCTGAAGGGCTTGCTCTTGTGCTGTACGTTATGCTTCTAGCTTTCTGATCTGAAACTCAGGTTTCTGTCATTATGCAGTGAAATAATTGCATGGGAATGGCTAAATGTCAGATATAAACCAAGTCAACGGGTGGGGGAAGGGGTAAAAACAAGGAAAGAAAACTAGGAATAATTAGAATTTTTTTCTTCAACTCAAATCAGGCAATCAAACTCTGCTGATTGAACACATACAGAACCATCTGCCAATGCTCCCGAAATGTAACTGAATCTGGTCTGCCTATGTTTTTTTTTTAAAAATGTTGATCATGCTAGATGCATTAGAATTAAGAGATTAGATAAATAGTGCCTTGATTTTGAAGTCCAAGACTCATAACATTTTGAACTCATCTGCACCTGCTACTAGTCACATGAACACATAACAAAATACTTGATTTAAATTTTGCAAGTTAAATTCAGGCTACTAAATCTCTTGGATATCTGGACTGAAAGTTGCGAGCACAATTACCATTGGAACGATCTGTCCATTCCCATGTAGAAATAATACTAGTGCTTTAGCACTTGCCAACGCCTGTCTCTAAAGTATTAGGTAGCTTCTGTTGACAATCATATGAAAATTAAACTCTCCCACACTGATGTAGCAAAATAGAAATTTAAATGTTCTAACAAATAAAGCCACAACAACTTGTCTATTTTAGTGCTCACAGAATGGCACAAAAGACCCAAGAAATTAGCACAAAATTGATCCTTTTCCAGAAAAAGCACAACCTTCTCCCATGCAAGCTCCATGAAATCAGAGCAAAATTTAATGAGTAATGGACGTGCAAGGTAGGAAACAAAATGAGACATGATACTTAAGATTTTTTTTATTTTGAGCCTGAAATCTAATACACGAGGCAAAAACAAAAAGGTGAAAACATCAGTAGCATTTCAATGTTGCACTCTGCATTGTAGCCAGTAAAAAGCTTGATCAGGCTGCAAGTGGCCTGAATTTTGATATTCTAATTACAAATCTTCGACACCATCAGTTAACAGATCAGCTATTTACTGCTGCAAGCACTGATCTTGTAGTTGAAGATAAAAGGCTGATGGTCAATTCAGCCTCTCAGCGCCTCACTACTGGGCACCATGGAGTAAACTTTTATGACAATGCACAACACGACAGGCCCAGGTGGATGGGAACTGTTTGAATGATCCTGTAGCCCCTTAAGACCATGGACATTTTTTTTTAAAAAGAATGTAATTATTAGATCATAAGCTCAGTTTTAGTGTCTTGCCCCAAATCACCTTAGAGCTTGCTTTCCACAACAAAGTACCATTAAAGGACAAATGATCGATATGAATAGGCTTAAAACTGAAAATAAGCTCTAAAAAATTAAATACGAGCATTCACTTGTTCAATGTATCCACAAAGGAAGGCATTATCAACATGTCCTCCCCTCCAAAAAAAAATCAAGATTTAATGAAAGACTTGTATAGAAAGGGAGTCATATCCTAGACAGGTTGATGGTGCTTAAAGCACTCAAGTGGCCTGCTCAAATGGAAGTCATTGATAACAACTATGAATTAAGTTATAAATTAACCTATAGAATTGTTAAATTTTAATTAAACTTAATAAACTGAGGCAAACATGATTCACACTAAATTAATAAACAAATAGATAAGAGGACAGGAGATGCATTATTGCCAAAATATCTGAGAACTTGTGGATATTTTTGTCCAAAGCAACTACATCTGTGATAAATGACTGCAGTTTGAGACGTTCTAGCTGTGTTAAGGAGCTGGAGTCAGAGACACCAGGAAGAAAGTAAGTTACCCTTTGTTTCAGGAAGTCGTCAACCATTTCAATTGAATACTTTAGAACTAACGATTGCTCAGGAAAGTAGGGTGTGACTACAAATGAAACGAGTATATAGAGCCCCAGTCCCTGCGCATAAGGTTTGACTCTGAGCAAGGCACGGATGGGGATCCAGGAGGTAGTAGTTATTACAGGAGCCTCGGTTCCTGCACTTACTGTGGGGAGGAGGACTAGCAAACTGGCCAGAGTGCTGTGGAACCCAATGCTGTTCAAGTAGGGGAAGTAAAAAGGTGGTATTTGTTGGGGGCAATAAAGTTCGGGTGGGCGGGGAATAGACCACAACCTATTCTCCACAACCAGGGGATGAGACTTAAGGGCTACGTTACCTATCCAGTGACAGGGCAAGGGACATTTTCTCCGGGCTGTAGAAGAATTGAGTGGGAAGTGGAAGGTCCAGATGTTGTGGTACCAATGAGAAGGGAAGAACCAAGAGAAAGACTTTGCTTGAGCAGCTAGGGACTAAAATAAAAAGCAGAACCAGCAAGGTGATAATCTCTAGTTTATTAAATAAGCCATGAGCAAATTGGCATGGGATCAGGGAGATGAAATACATGGCTCAGAGATTGGTAGTAATTATTGCAGCACTGGCACCAATGCTGGGGAAAGAGCTGTCCTGCTGAGACAGACTACACCTGAACCATGCTGAGACCAGAGATCTAGTTAACTTAAGAACTTGGAAGGGAAATAGAACTTTAAACTAAATAAGGAGGGGATGGGGTGGTGAGGGCCAGTGGAGAGAAATCTAGAATGCTAAAGTGAAAAGCACCAATCCCTGCAGTACCTCAATAGTCATTTGCTGCCACCCAAGAAAGTCCCATTTATTCCCTGCTCTCCATTTCTTGTTCTATTGACCAACCTTTAGTCTATGCCATTATATTATCCCCAATACCATGACTTTTAATTTTACATACTAGCCTCTTATGTCAAAGGCCTTCTAAATATCCTAATATCCACCTTGTTGAACATGCTTTTCCTTTCATAAATCCATATTGACCAACACAAGAAGCTGCAGAGAGTACTGGACTCTGCCTAATACATCATGGGCACATCCCTCCCCATCATTGGTAGTATCACTGCCTCAAGAACACAACATCCATCAAAGATCACCACCATCCGGGCCATGCTATCTTCTCATAGCTACTATCGGGCAGGAGGTACAGAAGCCTGAAGTCCCACACCACCAGGTTCAACAACAGCTACTTCCCTTCAACCATTTGGTTCTTGAACCAACCGGCAAAAAACCCTAAGCACTACAGTTTAGCAACATTATCACCACATTGATCACTTTACACTAAAATGGATATAGATTTTTTTTGTTCGAAAAGTGTTTCCTTGTAAAAATTGTGTACAATTTATGTTTTTCGTGTGAATTATATAATGCTGTGTACTTATGATGTTGCTGTAAGTTTTTCATTGCACCTGTGCAAACATGTACTTGTGCATATGACACTAAACTCAACTTTGACTTAATCCTGTAGATATTTTCCATCTTTTATCACATCCTTCGCAATAGACACTAGCATTTTTCCTATTATTGATGTTAGGATATCTGGTCAGTAGTTCTCATTTTCTCTTTCCTCAGTTTTTTGGTTAAGTAGTAGGGGTTAAATTTGCCAACCGCCAATTTGCAGGAACTATTCTATAAGCTGTAGAATTTTTGAAGATGAAAATCAATGCATTCACTTTTTCCACTACTTTTGGCTACTCTTTTTTAGTACTCTGGGATACAGATTATCAGCCCTTGAGAATTTGCTGGCTATCAACGCCATTAATTTCTCCAGCTCTATTTCCTCTAATGTTAATTTCTTTTAATTCCTCCTTTTCATTAGACTCATGATTCCTTTGCTGTGATGGGAAGATATTTGTGTCCTCTGCTCTGAATTCATGTCCCCAATATTGTGGCACCGTGCATCAATTTTAGAGAACACTGCATAAAGTCAGCCGTTTCAAGAATAAATTCATCTCTTTATTTTTAAAAAAATTGGGCCAATAATCTTTTCTTTTTCCTTTGGTCATTTTATATTTTAAAACACAAGTATATTTGCCCCAAAACAAAAGCAAACATTTTCATTACAGGCTTAAAAAATTCTGAATTGGGTTTTCCCCAAAGCAAGCTGGTTGCACATACTTACGTCATCAGTATCTTTGACTCTAAGAATTTGCTCTCTAAGATCTTGCAAGTCATTGAAAGTTGATTGCGCTGTTATAGAGTATACTAATGCAAAACCTTGTCCATTTTTCATGTATAGATCTCTCATTGCAGTAAATTGCTCCTGTAAATAAAATATGGCTGTATCATTCTACAGCTTTCAGCTTCTTTAAACATTTAACAAATGCTGTTTAAAGTAACAAATATTACAGTACAATCCGATACCAGTTAAATAACTACATATGAAAGTGTGTTTTACGAGAGAGAAAAAACAAAAATCACACTTCTCAATAAGTTTTAGATTGAACCACTTTGGCTATCCCACTATTTAAAAAAAAAATCAGTAGCCCAAGTCAGACCAACGATCAAATTATGTTCAGATTAATTGGTTTTGGATCCAGCTTAATGATCAAAATTTTACTCAATTCGCACAAGAATAGTAATGCAAAATATTTATGTTTTAAGAACAGTATGTGGTTTCAGGATTTCAAACACACACCAGTTGTGGCCTTGTCAGTTTTATAATTTACATAATAAATTTTAAAAATAGGGAAAAACAGTAAAGTTCCCAAATGTCCCAGATGTATTGGACCTAGAGGGAATCAATGTCTATAGTATCATAAAAAGTGAAAATCTGCAATGCATTGAACTGAAACATTACAATTTTACATTCTGCATACCTCTTAAATAGAGGGGTATGAAGAAATGGTACAGAAGAGGAATTGAGTCCAGCATTCATCAGCCATGATCACATTAAATGGGAGGGCAGGCTTGAAGGCCTACTCCTATTTTCTTGTGTTCTTGTGCAAAACAGTTTTAGTGAGAACTGTGTTTTTAAAAACATGAGGGAACATATTTATGAAAAACAAAAGTTAACTGGTGAAACCAAGCAGGAGGTTTTAGGAAAGGAACAAGCCTGACGAAAAAAGGATGAAAGGTAGTACATTTCTAGAAGGTTGCAAGTATATGGGAAGGATTATGATTTTAGTGTTCATTAACTACACTATTTAAAAGGGCCCTGGTGCAGCTCTTTTGAAAATACAAACAGAACGAGTCTTGGGAGGGTTCACAGTGAACAATCATGGAGTTCATCCCTAATAAGTCTGCAAAAATTAAACTGTGTGCCCAACTGCCAAAAAAGAATTGCAAAATATATTTGGAAATTGGGATCAGAGGATTGTCCTATCAAGCAAGGCCAAACAGGTTGCTCTGGAATTTAGGAAAGGTCATCTTACTGAAATATACAAGACCCTAACGGCATGGCAGGGTAGGTGTTGAGAGATTGTCACTGGTGGGTGTCTCAAATGAGGGAAGCATTATTTCAAGATAAGGGGCCAGACATTCAAAACTGAGGCACGTAGAAACTTCTTTTTTTGCAGAGAGTAGTGAATCTCTAGAATTCTCTACCCTAGAGAGTCAGGACCAGATTATATGTACTTAAAATGGAGGTAGGTACGTTTTTGAAAGATCGGGGGATTGAAGGCTATGGCATCTGGCACAGAGGAAGAATTGAGGCCTGGGATAGAGCACATTGAACTGCAGGGCAGGCTTGAGGGGCCAGCTGGCCTACTTCTACTTTGTGTGACATTGGGCTTGGAAGTCTCCTGAAGAACAGTTTACAAGATCTGGTGCTAGCTATCACAAAATACAATTCGATTGTACAAACTCACTTTTCAAAAAAAAATTGTGACCACCTGCTCTGATATGTTAGAATGTTTCTATTAGAATCCAAACCTGGGGCCTAGAAATAAATTCAATAGCATGAAGAGATGAAACTATTAAAGAACGTTCTGTTTCATAAGAAATAGAAAGAGCAGGGCACATGGCCCCCTCAAGCCTGTTCTGCTGTTCAGTAAGATCATGGCAGATCCTATACTTCCTGTCTGATTGTAAATAACCTTCGATCCTGTTGGCATCCAAAAATCTGTTAACCCCAGTTTTGAACATAGTCAGAAAAGAGCAGCTACACAGCCACAACAGAGACGATTCCAAAGATTTACAGCCCTCCCATAAGTAATTTTTTCCCCCCATTCAGTCCTAAAATACCTTATCTCATTCAGTCCTAAAATACCTTATCTCAATGGTGAAGTTAGAACTATCTTGGCACGTCCTCTGTCAATCCCTACAAGAATCTTGTACAATTCCTTTCTTCTGATCTCCAGCAAGCATAAGCCAGTCTCATCCAATCTCCTTTCTTAGGACAGCCCGCTCACCCTGGAATCAATCTGGCGAATTAACGCCGCACTGACTCCAAGTACATACCTCTTTAGGTAAGGAGACCAAAGCTGCACACACATTATGCTTAACCTCACCAAAGACCTACAAATTTTTAGCAAGATTTGCTTATTTTTGCAGACAAGTCTTTTGCAATAAAGTCAATTCATGTACCTTCCTAACACTGGCTACACTTGCATGTTTACTTTTTGCATCCCAATAACTACATATCTGGATCCCTCTATACACCAACATTCCCCTTTAAAAGCTCTTTTCTCTCTTTTCCTCATCTCAAAGGGCATAATCTCCCATCTTCTCAAATTATATCCCACCTACCACCATCTTGTCCACTTTTTATCCTGTCGATATTCCTTTGCAGATAGTCTACATCCTCCTCACAGCTCACTTTCAAAAACTGGTTACAAGGTAGAACTTCGTACCACAAGATGTGGTTAAGGAAAATATTTCCAAAAGAAAACCAAATTAGTCCACAAGAGGGAATAAAAAAAGATAAGCTGCAAGGCTGAAACAATTCTCCAACTATGCACCGGCTTCAAAAAGCACCAGGACATATGGAGTTCCCAAATGGGTAGTCAGCCTGAGCAAATCAAAACTAGAAAAAAATATATGAAACCACAACATGGCACTTCTATCTTAAAAAGGCCAAGAAAAGGCAAATGCAGTCAGAAACAAACATGAAATATAAACACAAGCAGAGACTAATTGAGCTGAAAGGGCTGTTTCTTTGATGAATATTCTATGTAACTATTTTTTTTACCGTTCCAGCTGTATCCAAGATTTCAAGCATACATTGTTGTCCATCGACTTCAACTTGCTGTCAGAAAGAAAAAAAATACTGGAATTAACAGGAATGGACCCAATAGTTTTAGAACATAGAACGGTACAGCACAGGACAGGCCCTTCGGCCCACAATGTTGTGCCGACATAGCTAATCCCTCCTACCTACAGAATGCCCCATCCCTCCATTTTCCTCTCATTCATGTGCCCATCCAAGCCCCTCTTAAAAACCCCCAATGAGTCTGCCTCCACCACCCTATCAGGCAACGCATTCCAGGCATCTACCACTCTCTCAGTAAAAGACATACCTCTCACGTTTGTTCTGAACCTACCCCCTCTCACCTTAAATGCATGCCCTCTGGTATTGGAACGCTCAATAATGGGAAAAAGATATTGCTTGTCCACCCTATGCCCCTCATAATTTTATACACTTCCAACATATCACCCCTTAGCCTCCGCCGCTCCAGACAAAAAAGCCCAAGTTTGTCCAGCCTCTCCTGAAAGCACATGCCCACTAATCCAGGCAGCATCCTAGTAAACCTCCTCTGCACCCTCTCTAAGCCTCAACATTCTCCCTATAGTGAGGTGACCAGAATTGCACGCAATACTCTGAATTATCAACTTCAAGGTTAGAGTTACTTTTACAGTAATGACAAAATTACAGTACCAAATTTGTGGTATTGTAGAAAATACTGAATATTGCAATCTTTATGAAAGTGAAACACATGACAAAGAATTACAAGAAACAGATTTGCATTACTAGCAACACAAGACATTTCTAGCTGAAATCCAATGTTCATATCCGTGAACAAAAACACCCATCATTACTAAACAAGCTTGTAAGAACATAAGAAATAGAAGCAGTAGGGAACACAGAAGTCTGCTAAGTATATAACCTTCAAGATGAGACCTACAGTATTAGTTCCTGAAGGGTTTTGCCATTATCCTAGCTTTGATACTTTCAAAAGATTGACTTCATTGTAAACTCACCTTTCTGTAAGAATCCTCTATTGTTGGATCATATTTTTCAACAAATATTCCTTGAACAAATTGTACAGTCTGCAAAACAGTATGACTTGGCATTATCAAAAACATCAGTATCCAAGTTGAGCTTCAATTACAGTGTCCAACAATGATTTCATTGAAAACCAGCATTTGAGATGTTAGAAATTTTCACATATACTCTGGACACAGGTGACACCCATGTTACAGCCTCTATTGAGTTCACAAATCGCTACCCAAAAATTTGAGATACAGAACAAAATTTGCTCTCACAGAATTTGTGAAGAAAATCAATACAGATTTTTTTTTCCACCTCTGGTTTCTCGGCACATGCGCAATGACGTGGCTTCACATTATGGAAAAAGAAAATCACAACACAGACCATTTTCCAGACACAACTCTCCCATAACACCGGCAGGGGAAGTGATGGGGTTCTGCCAGTTTATATATCACACCAGAGAAAAAGTTCAGCAAAGTGAATCCAGCAAAGTGAAATGGGTCGATGGGCAGAACTTAAAAATAAGAGGTGATCACTTTGCTGGGATTATATCATAGGTTCTCTCCAACAGTGGGAGTTAGAGGAGGAAAAATGTAGGAAAAACAAAAATCACAGATAGTGTTGGAATAATAGTAACTTCTCTAATGTCAGCAGCCCCTACATTCTAAAAGGAATGTGCTAGACCTAGGGCTCTATCACTTTTGAAAGCCTCCCATTTATGTCGGGGGAGGGATGTAGTGGACGAGAGGGGCAGTAATGTGAAGCCACGCATCTATGCACGTCAAGAAATGCTAGTTGAACAAAAAAAATTGTATTTATTCACTTTCCCCCCCTCCCCTGCATAAATGGGAGGCTTTCAAAAGGTGAGATAGGAAGAGCACAGGTCTAGCACATTCCTGTTACAATGAATGGCAAGGCTGGCAAGTCAGCGAATCTTGATTGACAAGAGGTATTAAGGGTCTGGTCAGGAAAAAGGAGACATACGTCAGGTATAGGCAACTGGGATCAAGCAAGTCCCTTGAGGAGTCCAAGGGATATAGGAGTGCACTTAAGGAAATCAGGAGGGCAAAAAGGGGCCATGAGACATCCCCAGCAGACAAGATAAAGTAGAAACTTTTTGCGTTCTCCAACTATATTAAAAGCAAAAGAGCAACTAGGTAGAGAGTAGGTCTCCTTCAGGATCAGTGTGGTCAGCTATGTGTGGAACCACAGGAAGTGGGAGAGGTCTTAAATACTTCTCATCTATATTTACTATGGAGAAGGATATGGAAGTTAGTGAGTTCAGGGGAGGGAACTGTGATATTCTGGAGCATATCAACATTACTAAAGAGATGTTAAAAGGTCTTGAAATGCACAAGGGTGGATAAATCTCCAGTGTATCCTAGGATGTGACAGGAAGCAAGAGAGGTGATTTCTGGGGTCTTGGCAGAGATTTTCATATCTTGGTTAGCCACTGGTGAGGTACTGGAAGACTGGAGGATAGCTAATGTTGTGCCTTTAAGGGCAACAGGGATAAGGCACGGAACTACAGGCCTGCTAGCCTTACATCCATGGTGGGAAATTTATTGGAAGGGATTCTGAGGGACAGGATTTACTTGCATTTGGAAAGGCAAGGATTGATTAGGGAAAGTCAGCATGGCTTCGTGCACGGGAAATAGTGTCTCATGAATTGTTTGAGGAGATAACCAAGAAGATTGATGACAACAGAGCAATAAACGTTGTCTACATGTACTTTAGCAAGGCTTTTGACAAGGTACCACATGGTAGGCTGGTCCAGAAGGTTCAAACACATGGGATCCAGGGTGCCTTAGCAAACTGGATACAAAATTAGCTTGGTGGTTGAAGGATTGTTCTTCAGACTGGAGGTCTGTGACCAGTGGCATGCTGCAGGGATTGGTGCTGGGTCCTCTGTTGATTGTCATGCATATTAATGACTTGGAAGAGAATGTAGATGGCATGATTACTAAATTTGCAGATAAACTTGGTGGTGTTGCGGATAGTGAAGAAGGTCGTCTAATGATACAGATCAACTGGGAAAGTGGGCAAGGGAATGGCAGATGGAATTAACTTGGAGAAGTGTGAAGTGATGCATTTTAGGAAGTTAAACCAGGGCAGGACATGCACAATGAATGGCAGGGCCTTGGGGAGTGCTGTTGAACAGAGACACCTTGGGGTACAAATGCAGAGTTTCCTGAAAATGGGAATACAGGCAGACAGCGTGGTGAGGAAGGTGTATGGCATGCTTGCCTTCATCAGCCGAGACACCAAGTACAAGAGTTGTGCCACCACATTACAGTTGTATCAAGCATTGGTTAGGCTGCACTTGGTGTACTGTGGGCAATTCTGGTCACTACACTATAGGAAGGATGTAATAAAGCTAGAGGGTACAGAAAAGATTCACAAGGATGTTGCCTGGATTGGAGGTCTTGAATTATCAGGAGATATTGGATAGGCTAGGTCTGTTCTCCCTGGAGTGAAGGAGGCCGAAGGTGACATGATAGGGTAGATATCCAGTGGTAGGGATGCCTAAAATTAGAGGGCATAGATTGAAGGTGAGAGGGAGGAAGCTGAAGGGGATCAGAAGGGTAAATTGTTCACATAGTGTATTTGGTATTTGGAATGAGCTGCCACAGGAGGCAGGGACAGTAACAACATTTAAGAGGCATCTTGACAGGTACTTGAATGAGCAGGGCACAGAGGGATATGGAATTAATGCAGGCACATGGGATTAGTACAGATAAGCATGATGATTGACATACACACAGTGGGCCAAAGTGCTGGTTTCAGTGCTGTATAACTATGTCTACAAGACTATATACTGTGGCTCCTAAAACTCAGAATTGTTTCTTGATCAACCTCAAGGAACTGGGAGAAAAAAAAACTGGGCTCAAAACACATGTATGTATACACATACCCAGTTCAGATTCAAAACAGAAGGAAACAGTGGGAGGGTGTCCCATAGTTAACCAGATTAACATTAAGTACTTGCACTTGCAGGTAGATATAAAAGCTGCCATACAAGTGTGGTTAACTGTAGGAAATTGAAGTCATGAACAAATACCATAGGACTCACCAAAGCCGATTTTCCAACACCTCCTGAACCAAGGACCACCAGCTTATACTCACGCATTGTGTAGCGTATTCAGCGAACAGTGCTTCTTGCTGCAACAAAAGTCACAAAATTGTTATTCTAGTGGAATTAAATGTGATTTCACAACAAAATTACTAAAATTCCTTAGAACTCAGAATCCAAAAACAGGCCATTTGTCCATCAAGCCCATCCCAGAATTATGCCACACAAGAGTCCATACACACTTCAATCTAACTAAATCAGCATAATCTCTTTTTTAGCCTTTTATATATATACAGATTCCTTTTAAGTGCATCCATAATATCATCCTCAACTCTTATCTGAGATAGCAAATGCCACGGTCCAATTAATCTCTGTGTAAATGCCCTTCTGAATTCTCTACTGGTTTTATTAATCATTCATATTTGGTTTCTGTCATAATTGGACTTTTCTACCCTATCAATCCCTTCCTTAATCTTGAAAGCATCTATCACGTTACTCTCGTCAAACTTTCTGCATAAAGAGAACGCTAGTTTTCTGATGGGCATGGCTTACAGATTTAGTTTCAAAAATATGGAGACCTGAACTATCCATAGTATTCAAGTCAGTTTCTTGCAATTTAACAATTTCTCTTTCAGGTTTTATACTTTTGGAAATGGAACCCACTATTTTAGTTTATTTCCTTATTATCCTCATTACTCTCAGCAATTTGTGTTTATATAGCTAACGTTCCCATTCTCCGCTGATCCATTTAGAAACATTTTCAAGTAGTAAGTGGCTTTCAGATTTTTCTACCAGCACACCAATCACCCTCACACCAATCTAGATAGAGGTTCATTTGACAATTAGTTGTACCCTTAAATTTATGTCTTCACAGGTTTTGAGCCTTTGCTTACAATAGAGATCAAATCATTTATTTAAGTAGTGAATTACATGATGTCCTATCATTTGCCATCCTTAGTAATTTCCCTTGATGCCTACTCTTTGCTTTGTTTTGTCGACAACTTGCTTTCTATTCTGTTACTGGCCCCTCTTACTACCTTATCAAAAGGCCTTGGATGCACAATATTTAGATTTACCTATTACTAGTGCATTAGACATCTAATAACCTTCATGTTAACTGGGAAAATTATGAGAAATTTAAGTGATTAAATCATAGGATCAGAATAATAGAATTGAACAGCACAGAAATGGGCCTTTTCAGCCCACCTCATCCACGAGGACCGAGATGCCCATCTATGCAAATACCATTGTCTGCATTAGGCCCATATCCCGCAATGCCTTTCCTAAGTACCTGGCCAAATACCTTTTAAATGTTTTAATTATATCGACCTCTACCACCACCTCCAGCAGCTCATTCCAGGAAATGTCATCCTGTGTGTGAAGAACTTCCCCTCAGATCTCCAATAAATTTCTCCCCTCTCACTTTAAACCTGTGCCCTCTAGTTCTATGCTTCCTTGCCCTGAGAAAAAGACTGATCATCTATGCTGTCAAATTTAAAAAAAACCTTTATAAAAGGTCACCCCCACAGCCTCCTATGTTCCAATGGGAATAACCCCAACCTATCCAATGTCTCCTTCTAACTACAGCCCCCATTCTAGTGAATCTCTTCTACACTCTATTGCTACCACATTCTTCCTGTATTGTGGTGACCAGAACTGTACAATACCAAAAGTGTGATTTAACCAATGTTTTTTTACAGCTGGTATAAGACATGCTAACTCTTACACTCGCTGCCTGGGCCTATGAAGGCAAGCATACCAAATGCCTTCTTCACTACCTTATCCACCTATGTTGCCATTTTCAGGGGGAAATGGACTCGCACCCAAGGTGCCTCTGTACTTCAAAGCTCCTTCGGTCGCTATCAGTTACTCTATATATCCTACCAGTATTTGACTTCCCAAAGTGATAGTATGAATTAAATTTTATCTACTACCTCTCCACCAACTTTCCAGCTGATCCACATCCCACTTTATCCTTAACCATAGAACAATACAGCACAATACAGGCCCATTGGCCCACCATGTTGTGCCACCCTTCAAACCACACCTAAGACTACCTAACCCCTTCCTCCCACATATCCCTCTATCTTAAATTCCTCCATATGCTTATCTAACATTCTCTTGAACTTGACCAACGTATCAGCCTCCACCACCACCCCAAACAGCGCATTCCATGCACCAACCACTCTCTGGGTGAAAAACCTCCCTCTGACATCTCCCTTGAACTTCCCACCCATTACCTTAAAGCCATGTCCTCTTGTTTTGAGCATTGGTGCCCTGGGAAAGAGGCACTGGCTGTCCACTCCATCTATTCCTCTTAATATCTTGTATACCTCTATCATGTCTCCCCTCATCCTCCTCCTCTCCAATGAGTAAAGCCCTAGCTCCTTTAGTCTCTCCTCATAATCCATATTCTCTAATCCAGGCAGCATCCTGGTAAATCTCCTCTGCACCCTTTCCAATGCCTCCACATCCTTCCTATAATGAGGCAATCAGAACTGGACACAGTACTCTAACTGTGGCCTAACCAGAGTTTTGTAAAGCTGCATCATTACTTCACAGCTCTTAAACTCGATCCCACGACTTATGAAAGCTAACATCCCATAAGCTTCCTTAACTACCCTATCCACCTGTGAGGCGACTTTCAGTGATCTGTGGATATGAACCCCCAGATCCCTCTACTCCGCTACACTGTCCAGAATCCTGCCATTTACCTTGTACTCCATCTTGGAGTTTGTCCTTCCAAAGTGTACTACCTCACACTTCACTGGATTGAACTCCATCTGCCACTTCTCAGCCCAGCTCTGCATCCTATCAATATCCCTCTGTAAGCTTCGACAGCCCTCCACACTATTCACAACACCACCGGTCTTTGTGTCATCTGCAAACTTGCTAACCCACCCTTCCACCCCCTCATCCAAGTCATTAATAAATATCACGAAAAGTAGAGGTCCCAGAACCAATCCCTGTGGGACACCACTAGTCACAGCCCTCCAATCTGAATGCACTCCATCCACCACAACCCTCTGCTTTCTAAAGGCAAGCCAATTCTGAATCCACACTGCCAAGCATCCCTGGATCCCTTGCCCTCCGACCTTCTGAAGAAGCCTACCATGCAGAACCTTATCAAACACCTTACTAAAATCCATGTAGACCACATCCACTGCACTACCCTCATCAATCTTCCTGGTCACCTCCTCAAAGAACCCTATCAGGCTTGTGAGGCAAGACCTTCCCTTCACAAAGCCATGCTGGCTGTCCCTAATCAGTCCATGATTCTCTAAATGATCATAGATCCTATCTCTAAGAATCCTTTCCAACAGCTTGCCCACCACAGACGTAAGGCTCACTGGTCTGTAATTCCCTGGACTATCCCTACCACCTTTTTTGAATAAGGGGACAACATTTGCCACCCTCCAATCCTCCAGTACCATCCCCGTGGACAACGAGGACTCAAAGATCCCAACCAATGGTTCAGCAATCTCCTCCCTTGCCTCACGAAGCAGCCTGGGGAATATTCCGTCAGACCCCGGGGACTTATCGGTCCTAATGTTTTCTAACGACCCCAATACATCCTCTCTCTTGATATCTAAATACTCTAGAACATTACCCTTACCAACACTGTCCTCAGCATCAAGACCTCTCTCCTTGGTGAATACTGAAGTATTCATTGAGAACCTCACCCACTTCCACAGCTTCTAGGCACATCCTCCCACCTTTGTCTTTAATCGGACCTACTGTTACTCTAGCCATCCTTCTGCTCTTCATGTACGAGAAAAAAGCCTTGGGATTCTCCTTAACCCTACTCGCCAAAGCCTTTTCACGTCCCCTTCTCGCTCTCCTCAGCCCCTTCTTAAGTTCCTTCCTTGCTATTCTATATTCCTCACGAGCCCTGTCTGATCCTTGCTGCTTACACCTTATGTATGCTGCCTTCTTCTTCCTAACTAGTTGTTCCACCTCTCTCGTCACCCACTGTTCCTTCACCTTGCCATTCCTTCTCTGCTTCATCGGGACAAATTTATCCCTTACATGCTGCAAGAGATCCCTGAACATCGACCACATCTCCATAGTACATTTCCCTTCAAAAATGTCATCCCAATTTACACTCCCAAGTTCTTGCCATATAGCCTCATAATTTGCCTTTTCCCAATTAACTATCTTCCCATCCTCTTTGCTCCTATCCCTGTTCATGACAATTCTAAAGGTTATGGAGCAATGGTCACTTCCCCCAAATGCTCACCCACTGATAGATCTGTCACCTGTCCCGGTTCATTACCTAAAACTAGATCTAATATGGCATTCCATCTAGTTGGCCTGTCAACATACTGTGTCAGGAATCCGTCCTGGACACACTTAGCAAACTCCGCCCTGTCTAAACCTTTGGCACTAAGTAGGTGCCAATCAATATTTGGAAAGTTGAAGTCTCCCATCATAATAACCCTGTTATTTTCGCATCTTTCCAAGAACTGCCTCCCAATCTGCTCCTCAGTATCCCTACTGCTACCGGGGGGCCTATAGAATACTCCCAGGAGGGTAGCTGCTCCTTTCTTGTTCCTAACTTCCACCCATATTGCCTCTAGAGAGGATCCTTCTACATTATCTACCCTTTCTGCAGCTGTAACAGTGTCCCTGACCAGTATCACCACCCCTCCTCTTCTCCCCCCCTCCCTATCCCTTTTAAAACACTGAAAACCAGGAATATTCAATATCCATTCCTGCCCTGATATCAGCCATGTCTCTGTAATAGCCACAATATTGTAGTCCCATGTACTTATCCAAGCTCTCAGTTCATCTCCCTTATTCCTGATGCTTCTTGCATTTAAGTAAATGCACTTTAGCCCATCCACCTTACTACTTTTATAGCCTGTACTCTGCTTCTCCTTCCTCAAAGCCTCTCTACCTGTTAGATCTGACTTTTCCCCATCCCCTTCTTCCTCTGACCTACTCCTCCAGTTCCCTTCCCCCTCGCAATCAAGTTTAAACCCTCCTGAACCAGCCCAGCAAACCTGGCTGCAAGGATATTGGCCCTGCTCACGTTCGGGTGTAACCCGTCCTCTCTGTACAGGTCCCACCTTCCCCAGAAGAGATCCCAATGATCCAAAAATCTAAAACCCTCCCTCCTGCACCAACTTCTCAGCCACGCATTTATTTGCCATCTCCTCCTATTCTTACCTTCACTATTGCGTGGCACTGGCAGCAATCCCGAGATTGCTACCCTTGAGGTCCTTCAAGCCTTCTGCCTAGCTCACTAAACTCACTTTTCAGGACCGCATCCCTCTTCCTACCTATGTCGTTGGTACCAACATGAACCACGACTTCTGGCTGTTCTCCCTCCCACTCTAGAATCCTGTGGACCCGATCAGTGACATCCCGGACCCTGGCACCTGGGAGGCAACATACCATCCGGGATTCATGCTCACTGCCACAGAACCCCCTAGCTGTTTCCCTATCGAGTCCCCTATCACTACTACCTTCCTCTTCTCCTCCCTTCCCTTCTGAGCAGCAGGACCAGCCCCAGTGCCATAGACCTGGCACTGGTCCTTAACCAACTTTCTGCACTATGACTCCATCAATTTTCATCTTCTGCAAACTTAGTAATCAGACCACCCAACTTCTTATCCAAGTTATAAAGATCCCATCACTAATGTCACTTGTTACAGACTTCCAGTCAGAAAAACAGCCATCCACCACTACCCTCTGCCTCCTATCACCAATCCAATTTTGGATCCAGTTCGCAAACATGCCTCAGATCCCTCGCGCCCTACTAGTCTTTGGGACCAAATGTGAGACTTGTTAAAAGCTTTACTGAAGTCCATGTAAACCATGTCCACCGCACTACCTACATCAATTTTCTTTGTTACCTTGTAAAAATGCAATACCTGACACATACAGTATGGCAAAATGTTAATTCTTTTCAAACACTAGGTACTTGTACACAGATAAATGGCATGTCAATTTTTATTCACAAACTCATGTTTCATTAGTGGGCTTTGTAAAAACCGTACTCACGATAGCAATGCTGTGAATGATCAAAAGGTGATGCAAATGATAAAAATATTTAAACAAAATAAAAGAATGCAATTGTTAAATTAAACTGACACTTTGAATGAGCAGCAATTCAGAGATCATCAGCCAAAGCATAACCTAATCAGCCAATGTAGGGTACTATCTGCATCAGGAATTCTGCACGAGAAGCTTATAAATTACACACATGACAAAAATGGTGTTGCCAAATCTACAAAGAATCATACAGCATGGAAACAGGTTCTTCAGCCCACTGAGTCCACACCTACATCAATAATCCATTTATACTAATTCCATTTTATTCTCACATTCTCAATTCCCCCCAGATTCTACTACACATATACACAGGGGCAATTAACAGTAGCCAATTAACCGACAAATCTACACATCTTTCAAATGCGAGATCAGAAGGTGGCACCTGGGAGAGACCCACATGGCCATAGGGTGAACACACAAACTCTGCACAGAAAGCAGTGGAAGTCAGGATTAAACCTGGGTTGCTGGAGCTGCAAGGCAGCAGCTGAACTAGCTGCACCACTGAGTGGCTGCACAACAATTTTTAATTGGACAATACTAGCCTGAAAGAAAGTGTTCAATCAGGCACTGTCTGCAAACTCCAAGAATTTGAAGATACTCATTTTATGTACCTTATCAAAAAAAAAGCTTTTGGTAGATCTCAACAGTCAATGCTGAACAGCTATCTCAATCCATTAATTTAGTAAGCTCCTTGAAAAATTCAATGTTCGTCAAATATCATCTTCAAGAACCCAAGCCGCAAACTTCAAAGTTTTTCATCAAGATGGTCTTGCAGATCCCTAATAATATCAACCAACCTATATATCGATATTAACCCAATAGATTTAATTTCTCTGTTTTACCTTATTGTGCAATCTGAATTTTGATGCAGAGCCTTCCTCCAGGCTGATGCAAAGGCTTGCACATCATCTCTCATTTAATCCACAGTATCAAAGAATGGCTACAGCATGGAAGGAGACCAGATGTCAAGTCCACAGCAACTCTATGCCACATCCCAGCAAATTATCCAGTTCCATTTTGAATGCTACAATTGAATCAGCCTCCACATCAAACCCTAGCAGTGTATTCTAGATCCAAACCACTCACTATGTAAAAATATTTCTTCCTCACGGCAGGAAAACCAAAAGTGACAATCACCTTCATTCCATGTCCCTCAGTTCTTGATCCCTCGGCCAATGGGAAGTTTTGGTCTCTCTACTGACTATAGTCTTTATAATTTTAAATATCTTTATCAGACCTTGAAATCATTTCTGTCCCAAGGATGTCATATTAATGATTTAGATGAAAACGTAGGTGGTCTGATTAGTAAGCTTGCAGATAACATGGAAATTGGTGGAGTTGTGAATAGCAAGAAAGGCTGTCAAAGGATACAGCAGGATATAGATCAGTTGGAAGTTTGGGAGGAGAAATGGCAGATAGAATTTAATACAGATAAGTGTGAAGCCAATTGCAAAAAGTATACAACAAATGGCAGAGGGATCTTTGAACGCAAGTCCATAGCTCCCTGAAGGTGGCAACACACGTGGATAGGGTGGTAAAGAAGGCATACAGCATTTCATTAGTAAGGGCTTTAAATTGGGAAGTCATGCTGCAGTTGTATAAAAATTTGGTTAGGCAACATTTGGAGTATCTGGTCTCTGCACTACAGGAAGGAGGTGATGGTTTTGGAGAGGATACAGAACCGAGTTTCAACAGGATGAAGCCTTGACTGGACTGTATTAAATACAAGGGGAGGATGATCAAATTTAGAATGTTTTCTCTGGAGCATCTGAGGGGGTGACCTGATAGAAATACTTAAGATTATGACAGGCATAGACGAGGTAGAAAGTCAGAGTCTTTTTCTGAGGATGGAAATGTTAAGTATGAGAGGGAAAAGGTTTAAGATGATAGAGGGCAAGTTTAAAGGAGCTTTGCAAGTTTTTTTTTGCACAGAGAATGGTAGATGCCTAGAACACACTGTTAGAGGAGGTGGTGGAAGCAGATACGATGAACAGGCATGGAATAGAGAGATATGGATCATTTGTAGTCAGATGGGATTAATTTAATTTTGCATTGTGGCAGTGCAGACATGGTAGGCCAAAGGGCCTGTTCCTGTATACTTTTCTATGTTTCTTCACAGCTTCTCAAGTCTTTCCATATAACACAAGTTCCTTTTCGCTGGAGTCATTTTGGTAAGCATCTTCTGCATTCTCTAAAGCTTTCGCATTTTTCCTAAAGAGCATCACCCAGAATTGGACTAACAGAGCAATTGCAGATAAACGCCACCTTGACGAGCACATTCATTTGATCTGAAATATGCTAAAGCAAAGGCAAAAGCAGATAATATTAGAGATGAAGGTAGATAGATGTTTTTTGTGGCTGTGGTTCAAATCAGGTTCAACAGAGCACTAAGATGTGCAAGTCCTGATTTAGGTTAAGACAATGGCATAAAGGAGATGGAATCACAAGCAACAAGACCATCCCTGACAGGAGTGAAGATGGTGGTTTCAGTCTTCATAATATTTAACTGGAGATTTTCCATAACCAGATAACTTTGCAAAACAAAGCAATAGAGGGGTCAAGCAGCATAATAAGAAGTTGGAGTTACTAGAGAAATAAGGGACTGCAGATGCCGGAATCTAGATGAAAAAACAAGATGCTGGAGGAGCTCAGCAGTCCAGGCAACATCCATGGAGAAAAGCAGACAATCAACAATTTGGGTCAGGACCCTTCTTCAGGAGTGAAGATAGGAAAAGAGGAAGCCCAATATATAGGGGGAAAAAAAAAGAACAGTGATAGGTGGACAAAAAAAAAGATGCTGGGTGGGCACAAGATGGTGATAGGTAGATGCGAGTAAGAGATAGTGATAAGCAGGTGCAGGGGAGGAGGGGAGAGCAGATCCACCAGGGGATGGGTCAGAGGTCTGGAGGCAGGCAGGTGTTGTTCCTCCACTTTGCATTTGGACTTCTCCGAGCACTGGAGGAGGTCAAAGACTGACATATCAGTGATGGAGTGGGAGGGGCATTTGAAGTGACTGGCAATGGGGAGATGCAGATTACGGTTACAGACGGAGGGTAGGTGTTTTACGAAATGGTCACCTAGTCTGTGTTTGGTCTCGCCAATGCAGAGGAGGCCACATTTGGAGCACCGAATGCAGTAGATAATATTAGGAGAGGTGCAGGTAAATCTCAACCTCACCTGAAAAGGACTGTTAGGGTCCCTGGATGAAGGTGATGTAGGGGCAGGTGTTACACCTATGGCAGGGGCAGTGGAAAGTCCCTGGGGTGGAAGTGGGATGAGTGGGGAGTCGTGAACTAGGGAGTCACGGAGAGAGTGGTCTCTAAAAAAGGTTGAAAGGGGTGGGGAGGGGAAGATGTGCTTGGTGGTGGGGTCCTGTTGGAGATGGCGGAAGTGGCAGAGAATGATGAGTTGGATACTTAAGCTGGTGGGATGAAATGTGAGGACGAGGGGGACGCAATCTCTGTTGGGTCTGGGACAGGTGCGGGAAATGGCAGAGGTGCGGGTGCGAGCTCTCTCACCACAGTAGGAGAGAAGCCACGGTTAGTAAAGAAGTTGGACATCTCTGATGTCCTGGAATGGAAAGCCTCATCATGGGATTTACCTGCACCTCCCCTAATATCATCTACTACATTCAGTGCTCCAAGTGTGGTCTCCTCCACATTGGCGAGACCAAAACATAGACCAGGTGAACGTTTCATGGAACACCTGCACTCTGTCTGTAACCGTGATCTGCATCTCCCCATTGTCAGTTACTTCAACTCCCCCTCTCACTCCATCACTGATACATAAGTCCTCAGCCTCCTCCACTGCCAAGAGAAGTCCAAATGCAAACTGGGGGAACAACACATCATTTTCCATCTTGGGACCTAACAGGATGAACAATGAATTCTCCCACTAAGTGAACCAACACCCCCCTAAAGCCCCCCCCCACCTAGCCATTTCTTTTCTTTTTTTTTCTCCTTATCTTTTTCCCTCTCTCTCCTTTTCCTCTCCTCCCGTACCCCCACGCCGCCCGCTTCCATACCTCTGACCCATCCCCTGGTGGATCTGCTCTCCCCTCCTCCCCCACATCTGCCTATCACTATCTTTCACCTGCATCTACCTATCACCACCTTGTGCCCACCCCACCTCTCCACTTTTGTCCACCTATCACTGCTCTGTTTTTCCCCTATATATTGGGCTTCCCCCCTTTTCCTATCTTCAGTCCTGGAGAAGTTGGAGGTGGCTGGCATCAGTCTCCAAGTCTATGGATAGTTTAGCAAAGGTGCATCATGGTCATGGGCCAAGAACAGATCTTTGTGGAATTTCAAAATTAAACATGGGACAGGACCCCACCACCAAGCACATCTTCCCCTACTAGAGATGTTCTGGCTACAGCTGAATAGATAAGAGTGAAACTAAGGACATTTCCACTGAAACTAAAACAGACAATCCTAGAAATGCTCTGCAGACCAGGCACCATCTGTGGAGCGAGAAATACAGATTCAGTCAGAAATAGCAGGGAAAATCTGTCAGCTTTGCAGTGAATTGCTGACATTTCCAATCATTAATGTGGAAGTGAAAGTCCTAAACCAGCTGCCCAAGTAAGAGGGCATAAACTTGGCAAATTTCCCAGGATTTACACCATTAACATCAGATTAGACCTGACTAAAGAACATTCAATTTTTAATCAAGACCCCCAGAAGAACTAAAGGCACAATTGTGTTTGCTTTCATGGTTTTAAATTAGATTCAATTTTAATTAAAATTATTTTAAAAACTTTATTGTACAATTAATAGATTTTGAATGCCTTTGAGGGGCAGGGATATACAGAAGCATTAAAAAAATAATAAAGATGATGTGTGGCTTTGCCTGCTTTCAAAGTTTTTTTTCCAGTTATCTTCACAGCAGGGCCCACCCATGTGACGACATTGTATTGCACAAGGCCATTATGAAGGACCTCATCATTTCGGATCCAGTATTACTTTACAACAAGTTCACTTCACTGCATCCATAAAAGGCAAGTTCAAAATTTGTGTATCATATGGGCAGCTTGCTGATCTCTGCAAATTCCAGGCCATTGTTTTACGTTAAATGAAAATAAAAAGAAACTGTAGATGCTGAAAATTTAAAATAAAAACTGAAAATGCTGCAGACATTCAACAGATCAGGGCAGCATCTGTAGAAAGAGAAATAAAGTTAACATTTCGGGTCAGATCTGGAAAAAAGAGAGGGGGGGAAGAGGGAGGGAGGGAGAGAAAACAAGCAATGGCAATGCTGACCTCACCCTCCCTGCAACTTAAAGCTGATTTATCTTTGGTTTTTATTCCAGTTCTGATGATGCATCCTTGACTTGAAACATTAATAGTTTCTCTTTCCACAGCCTGATCCAAGTGTAACCAGCATTTTGTTTACATTTAAGATTTTACATTAGTTCTGTTACAACCAGCGTTGCTTAGTACAGTTTTAATTTATTTACTCATGAAGTTTCTCATTATTGAAATGAAATAATAATTCCAAGTCAACACCAGATCCATCTAGCATTACAACATGACCCATGAATTAGCTTCCCTTGTTGAACTGATCGCATATGTCTAAGAATGAGAATTATTCATCAACATGAACTTAACTGACTTAGAATGCAACAGTAAAATTGTAACAGTAAATAGTTAAAAATTTCTGATGTTAAAAAAAAAGAGTTGATGGAAAGAAAGATGTTTTTTGACCACTAAAATCAAAATGGATGACAAAGTGTAATATTTAGTCATCCAGAATTCCTCTGTCGAAACAGGAAAGCACCGTCATGCAAAGCAACCAATTACTGGGGCAATTAAAATAATCTTCATATTGACAAAATGCTCTACCAAAATAAAGCTTACAAAAGCATATCCAAACTTGTGTAATCAAAAAGCAAAAGAAAAACCTGCAATATTGGAGGCCTGAAATAACAAAAAATACTGAAAATACTCAGCAGATCAGGCAACATACCGTATGTGGAGAGGGAAACAGTTAACATTTCAGGTCAATAACTATTTTCTGGTCAATGGAATATATTCCATTTTCAGTATTGCTATAATTGGGAATCTTTTCACGTCTCCACTTATCGCACAATTTTGATCATGAAACCAGAGTTCAACTTAACAGAGCACTAACTTTAAAAACAATGAGAAGTTTATGAAGTGGATAATTTGCTCATACAAGCCAACTTAATTGATGTGGTATACTCAGCATATTTTACAATTTCCATACTTAGTTGTAAGGTATACTATGTGAGCCTCAACACGGGGATTTGGGGCAAGAAAACATGTCCTGGGAAAACCAGTGAACCAATCTGGGGAGGTATTAAGATTGGTCCCAGTACAGAACTGGGGTGCTGAAGATATTTACAGTGACACTGTTGCCTCAGCAGCAATTAAGGGAAAAATGACTGAAAGCAAGCCCTAATTTAAACTTCCCATTTCCAACCTGATGCAACTGAAGTAGGCATTGGGAATGAGTACAGGCCGTTCTCTGCAGAGAAGCAGCCCAATGCTCACAGTTAAAGTTCAGATGTGAATAAAAGGCTATTCAGAGTATTGGACTACAATAACATCTGTTGAATTATTTTCCTACCATTCCTAGATTGATGGATCCAGAAAAATAAGTATTTAAAAAATGATTAAAAAACTAGATCAGCAAGATTTATGTTTAAAAACTGAAAAATCAAGTCTATTTTTGCAGGCATTCCCAAAAAAGATACATCTTTAACTTAGGAAGTCTTTTAGTTCCTCACTTGCATATATTGTCAAACATGCAATATAATAATCTCTAAATAGAAGTTCTGCACAATACATGCTAAATATTATTCTTACAGTTTGGCAAAATTAGTTTTGAATCTGGAGCAAGTTTAATAGTGGTATTGAAATCATATTAAGAGCAGGCTTGATCCAAGTGCAACTTCTGCATTACATATCCACACACTATGCTTCACAATTCTGTCTTGCTAATATTCTTATGGTCAAGGCATGTACACATGCTTGGGAGAGAGAATCCAATTGTGAGCACAACTTTCACAATTTCAAGATTGGTTGCACATGCAAACTGGGAAAAAAGCATTTCTGGGTGAAGTGAGGTGTCAAGTTAGTCAAAATCAGTGCCATATGTGCCCAGCTCCAGAATATATCAACATTTAAAATCCATGCAGTTTTTGTGATAGTCAGCATTCTTCATTGCAATCAAAACTGCTACTCAGGACAGATTATAGTTTTTCCTTTGGGCTTTTTTTTTTGAAAAAAAGAAAAACAGGATTGCACCTGAAAGGATGTTCACCATACCAAATTCCAAATTTCAGAAACAGAGTTCTCACATTTGTAGGGAAATTTAGTGTGTTCACTAAAATGAATGCTATTACACTACAAAGCAAATTAATTGGTTTCAAATTAACCCTGTAGAAACTATATAATTTGAATGGTCTTGAATTCCCATTTGCAATGCTACATGGAGTTTTCATATGGAATGGGCTCAGGTGCCTGGATGTATTTGGACTAGACAGGCATACATAATGCTACTAATACCATAGTTTAATTTGTTTATTTTTTTCATCTTGATTCTATTTATGACTTCCAAGCATTAATTGCCTTTCTATGACCCTTCCAATTCAGTCTGCCATTTAGCTTTTTCCATTGCATAGTAGTGTGGAAGAGCATTTTTGTAACAAGTTTTAATCATGCTAAAAAACATTTATTCAGCATTATCAAACAGCTGTACTTAACAAGTTATTAGCTGTTATGTGAATATCAGAAACAAAAGCAGGAGGCAGCCATTTGGCCTGTAACATCTGCTCTGCAATTTTAAGGTTTTGGCTGACCTTGGTCTTACCTCAGTACAATTTTTCTGCATTAATCGCATATCTCTTGATTCCTTTTGCAAAAATCTATTCATCGTCTTGAACGAATTAATGAGGAAGCCTCCACAGCCACTTGGGTAGAGAATTCCAAGGACTCACTACTCTTTGGATGAAGTGATTTCTCCCCATTTTCTGTTCTGAATGGCCAATCCCTTGAATCTGTGACTTCTTGTCCTGGACACCACAGCTAGGGGAAACATCAGCTTTGCATCTACACCATCAACTCCAATAAGAATTTTGTATGTTCCTTTGAGACCACCTCTATTCTTCGAGACTCTAGAGAGTATAGACTGAGTCTACTTCTCATCTTAGGACATTCATCCCCAAAAATCAGGAATCAATCTGATGAATCTTTCTCAAGACATTCCCTCTATCACAAGTATATCATTCCTTAGAGGATAACTAGACTCATTCAAGATATTTTAAGTGCAGCCTTATATAATTGCAATAAGACATCTTGATGTACATACTTAAATCTTACTGCAATAAAGAGCAACAGACCATTTGACTTCCGAACTGCTTGCTGTACTTGCACATTAACTTTGTGATTCATGTACAAAAATACTCAGGTCCTTCGGGAAACCCTTTTAACCAATCAGCATTCCAAAAAGATATTTTGCTTTTCTATTTTTCCTACCAAAGTGGTTAACCAAACATTTTCCCACATGATCCACCATTCATCATGTCCCCAACCATAATTGCCTGCCTCTATTCCCTCAAACCCCCTCTGTATCACAATGCCTCCAAGCTTTGTGTTAACAATGAACTTGAATATATTATGCTTGGTCCCCTCATCCAAATCATTGATACAGACCAAATAGCTGGGGCCCTTGCACTAAACCCTGCAGCACTCAACTGATTACATCCTCCCAGGCTAACAGTGATCTATCTGCTTATTTTTATTGGTTTTTTTTGTCAATTAGATGGTGTTAAACCATGTAATATTATGTTGGCAACTAGGCCTGGTGCATTTAGTCACTGTTATATAATATTATAATTCACTGCTACACATTCCAGTACCAAGTGGTACTGGAACAGCTTGAATGGTTCAAAGCAGAGCATAACAAAACTCAGGAAATTTAAGAACAAAATTTTACTGGAAGAGGAATATTCAAACACACACACACACACAAAGCTTTAACTATTTTTCTAAAGTTATCTGAGCAAAGAAATCAATGATATATCATTTGCACCTGCACTCCATTTTTTTGTCCAGATTTTTTGAAGGTAGGGTGGTGGAGTACGCAGGGAAGAGAGAAGAGAAAGCAAGAAAGGAAGAGAAACTAACATGTTTTCAACCCCACACCACTCCAGCACAGGTGGGAAATACACTTAAAACTGAAGAGGAACAAAAATTACACTGTAAAAATCTCACATTGCCGCTTTAAAACTATTATTGGTCAGCCACAAATACCTGGAACCTGTTTAAATGCATTGGAACCAGCTTCTGCATTTATAATAAGAGTTTCTGAAAACTCATCATTTGCAAGACTAGCTCACCACAGCAGATTGAAAAATGAAAATATACCAGATCTATGTTGTTCTTTTAAAATCAAAACAGAGTACAAAATCAGGTCATCCACTGCATTGTCAAAAACTAACAGGGTGAAATTGACATGCATGGGAACATCAAACAAGTTGTACTTAAAATGCAATTATGTTATATAAATTATTCTACTACAAGCTTGGAGATTTTACTTTTTAAGATCATTGATTTATATACTACTGAACATGACAAAAAATAAAGATAAATACATCCATATTTTAATTGTTCCCAATTTTCTTTCATAATCTCCGATGGCAATCCATGTTGGCAGCATTTGAGTATCATACCATGTGTGGCCTGCCTAAAGAATCTTTTAGCATGGATCAGCCAACTGGTGAGTGTCAGAAGACTATGTAGCTACTCTGGTAAAGAATGGCTGATTCCTCAGGGTGATTTAACCTACATTCAAATACACTTTCAACAGCATTCATCAAATTGAGGAAACATGAATCCCGGCAAACTGTCCTTCTACTCCCCCTCCACCTCACCCCCCACCCCACCCAATCTAACAAACACCGGAATAATTGCTCCTAGTAACAATTCCTTATAGAACAGGAAGTCTTAGGCCTCATGGCTCAAAACTACGCCATAGAACTATTGGAATCCTCAAATTCTCATTCTCCAGCATCAGTGACATTACTTTAACCAGAAGGTTCATACAGCTCCACATCTCCATACACAAATCGTGCTAACAAATTCCAAAACATAATGTAATTCTAGTTTGTTTTTGTGAATACCAGCACTTAAATTTTAAGTAGTTATGGGAGACCTTGATAACTTACAATTCTTCAGTACCCTGCTCCTTTATGCAGTAGGATTCAGATTTGAATAGCTTCAACCTATAAAAGTAAGAAATTTAACACAATTGTAAAATACATGTTCCTTAAAAGTTTAATTATAAATCTAAAGTCAGTAAATTATGCACAATTTAAGATCATTAGTCTTCACATCTGCCAAAATATACACTCTTCCATAAAGCAGGCAAAAATTACTTTTTGCAATACTAACAAATTAATACTATGCACATCTGAACAAAAGAAAACAAAAACTAAATAGATTCTTTATGGGGAAACTACTTTCTGCAGTCTCACAAGCTTTAAGTACCAGTAGCAAGAACATTAATTACTTATTACTTAAAGAACTTGACACTTGTGCAATAAACTGTAAATTTGGTATACTTTTCCAACATACACTGTATCTTCAGTGCAGGCTGATATAAATAATTTTGACCAATAAAAATGATTTATTTTTAAAAAGAGGGCTAATAGCAATCAGTTATTGTGCACTAAATACAACTCTGACTGCTCAAAATCAAATTTTGGAAGTCAATAGAGATTCAAAAATCAGGCCATGCCAGGACCTCCTCACTTGAGACTATTTTGGTGCATTCTTTTTCTTTGAATATAATCTTTTCTGCAGAGACAAATGGATCAGAATCAGGTTTATTATCACTGACATGTGTCATGAAATTTGTTGTTTTATGGCAGCAGCACAGTGCCATGAATTCCAGAAGTTCAACTGAGTACGAAATGTATTTACATTGGACTTCCTGCAAATATCAAGATTGGGACCTGGCTGAAAGAAGATCCAACTGGCAGTGTTGGTGATTTTGCTTTGAGAGACAATTTCATACCTTTTGAAGAGGCTTTCAACAAAGAATTCATCCAATTGTCCGATTAGCATTTGAAATATTTGCATATTTTATTTCATAAACTTATCCTGCTGCTCCTCACTGAAAGGAAAGTTACCAAAACAGCCAGGGACTACAAGGGGATAAGTGAATTTCAGTTTTTGCTTTGGCCTGATCACTTCTTCCTTCTACTAACCCAAAACCCAACCAAGCAACTTAACTAAAGTTAAAATAAAGCAGATTCCAGATGCCCAAGGTACAAAAATACTACAGTTGCTTTTTTTTTAAACAAAAGATGATATATGCACTGATGCATATATTGCTGAACGTGCTTGGGTAACAGTTTCAGCATCAAGGACACACCCATACAGCTGCAATGCTCAAAATCTGCACAACAAACTATTTCCTTTTCTGACATCGCCTATACGTTTGCCTCATAACAACTTGCTCCATCTACAAAGCTCTTTGTGACATAATGTTCTGCAATCCTTTCCAATCAGCCAAAAGATACTAAATTATCTGTGTATACATCCCACAAACTCCAATGACATGCAGGAATAACGAAACCTTGGAGTCTATGTCAGATCCCTGAAAGCAGCAAAACAGGTCAGTAAAATGGTTAAAAAAGTTGTACAGGATATTTTATATTCTATGCTTTGGCTAAAATAGTATGAGCAGGGAGGTTATGCTAGAAATGTATACAATACTAGATAAACCACAGGTCAAGTACCAAGTATAGCTCCAATCACATTCCTGGAAAAATGTGACTGCACTAGAGAGAATGCATAATGGATTTATGTGAATGCTTCCACAACTTCAATATTTTTGTACAAGACTGAACGATCTAGATCTCTGTCCATTAGAACAGAGGAGATTTAATTAAACCATATAAAATAAATTAGGGGATAGGGGAATGATCTATTTCACTTTAAGGAATCAAAAACCAGAGAACATAGATGTAAGCTATGATACAATGATTAAAAAGAGGGTGGTATGTTTCTAGAACTCAATGGCTGACAGGGGGTATAGGCAGGAACCCTCATCACATTTAAAAGATACTTGGATGTGTACTTGAAGAGGCATGACCTGTAGGATTACAGAGCTAGTGGTTGAGTGGAATTACATTCTTGTCCTATCAGAACAGACAATGGGCTGAACGGTGACCCGTGTTATGTTTTCAATCATTCCATTCTACAATTCTTCACAGACTCATCACAAGATGCAAAACAAAAACACAGCACTTTCTTTGGGATCCTATGATCCTGCATTTGCTTGACATGACCAAGCCATGGGGTCAAATTCAACTGAATGTGCTTTGTAGTATAGCGTTTTATTTTTACTATTATTATTCAAATTCAGACATGTCTATAAAGAGTTTTTCATGACCTCATGCAGACTTCAAGACTATGCAGACAAGGTACTTTTAAAGTGTAGTCACTGTTTTAATCTACCATGTATGTTCATTTATTTATGATTTGCTACTCAAATATGCTTTTAGGAATAGACTTCAGATAGAGAATTTCTTGCAACAAATAAGTTGAAATGAATATGGAAAACATATATACACCCACTTACTGAACATGCTTGTTCCATGTTTTCAGTACCTCAATATGCATTGTAAAAGAAAAAAAATTCAATCAGCAATGACTATTAGATATTTTCTGCTTGCTTGTGCTGGATCACAATAACCCTTCAACTGTTGGCCCACGGTACACGCCGATATTTTTTGGCTTACCTACAGTAACATGAGCCAATGTAACAATGCCCTTTAGAACGAGTCCCAGCTTCCAAGACTACTTCTGTCAAAATCTTCAGATAGGCATACCTTTAGCATATTAGATCATTAAGTGAGCATGTAGTCATGTCATTAAGTGATGTCATTACTTAATGACATCAGTGAAGACCTGACTAAATATCCTTACTTATGATAACTCAGGACAAACTAATGTACCTGTGAATGAAAAAAAACTGATAAAGATTTCTATAAAGATGGACAAGTGTATTCTCCATAGTGGAGACTATTCCATGTGCCAATCTTTGAGATGGAGCACATTCCTCAGCTGCTGGTCTCACAGGGTCCAGCATGTGCTTTTCTGCAAGTGTATTAGAGCAGCTTGACTAGAGGCACAGTTAGTTCTGGAACGCAAGCCTTCAGCGCCACAGCAAGGATATTGTCTGGTCCCATAGACTTCTCTGCTTCAAGCGCAATCAACCATTTTCTGATATAATGAAAATTAAATGAATTGGCTGAAGGTTGGCTTCTGTGATGGTGGGAGCTTCAAGAATATACTGAGATAGATCATCCACACAATACTTCTGGCTGAGTCCGATTGCCTTGGCAGTGACACTCATATGCCGGCCCTTCCCATTATTAATCATGGGAATGTTCTTGTTGTCTCCTTCTCTTCCTCCCAACAGCCGTTTAATTGGCTACCCACAGCTGTTTAATTGGCTACCATCGGTCACATTGAGATGAGATGGACTCCAGAGCTTTGATCTAATCCTACTGTCCTTGGGGATGACTTGGCTGTCTATTGCATATTGCTTGTGTTCAGCACACATGTAGTTCTGTGTTGTAACTTTGCCAAGGCAGCTGCTCATTTTTAGTATGGGTGATCCTCTCTTGGTATGCCCTTGTGTATTACATTGGAAAAAAGGTTGGCACCTTGGCTTGATTGCAATGGTGGGAAATACACTGAGCTATCAGCACCTCATAGACTTTCCAAGTTTGACTCACCTAAGAGAAACTTTACCATGTGCTATTTTGATGCCTAGAATGATGCCAGGTGGTCTGTTCAGTTTTAGTCTTATTCTGTTTCAAAACAGTAGCTCTGAAATGCAAGGCTATGAGTGAACCAGTGTTTTTTTAAAAATAACAATCATTACCAAGACAAGATCATTAATTAAGTTTAAATTCTACAACTACCAAACTTTGTCGCTATGGGATTTTGTCTACGAATTTTTACTCCAGTTCAGTTCTCCGAATTAGTAATCCAGTAATTTAAACATGGTTTTGGTGAGCTGCCAGTTTAACCCTGCTGTGCTTAAACCTACTGCAGTTACTTCAAATGGTTTAAACTATAGAACAGAAATTGGTCTTAGAGCTTATCAATAACAGCAGAGTCAGAATACATGTTCAATTTCTGTTGGCTATTGGTCACAGGTCATTTGGACCAAGGACAGGTCAACTGTAATCAGTTGGAAGATATGAGCATTAGTCAGCTGATGATGCCCACTCCTCCATTATGCTGAGAATGCTCTGTTCCAGTCACAAATCAGTTTTGATCCATTACACTGCTTAATCTTGGAAGATTTTATGTTCATACTCATCAATGACAACACAGAAACTTCATCTTAATTCTCATAGTATAGTGCATTCTGCCAGTTTGTTAGTTATGTTTAATTGATTCGCACACATTTCATGTGCTATATTCTACATGAACATGCATTGGTTTTGACTTGTACCCCTTAATACATAATTAAGGGAACCAATATCATTGAGAAAATTTCTAAAATAAATTCTCTTGTTAAACCTTACCTAGAGACAATTGAAACAAACTAAAATGATGGAGTACAAAAATCCCATCACATCACACTACATGATATCTTTTTTTTCTGTTTAATGCTCCCGGCCATAGTAGTTATAGCAAAGAAACTGGTGTGAGATTGTTGCTGCTGTAAGTGAGCAGTGGCCAACTTTTGTGATTGATGTCACCATGCATTTTCCGATTTCTTGAATGAGCAGCTGCAATGTTTTCTTGAACGAGAGTAGCAATGAATGTCTATCATTGCGTAAACATTAACAGTGCCTTAATGCACATAATCCACAATAAATAGTCAAAGTATTCTCATGTTCTAGCATTTGGACTCAAGCAATTCCTGCATAATATGTAACAGTTCACAAACCATACAAAATTTTTTTCCGTTCTATAAGTACATATTATATGCAATTAAACTAATTTCATGGCTTTAAATCTGTTCCAACACCACATTGGCTCAGCTGAAAACAATGTCATTCATGCTATATAAATAAAATTGAATACCAAAGGTTGAGTCATCATAGCAGCATTGGATCAGAAGGAGTTCAAACTTCAATAATATACCAAACAACAAGCTTTGATTGTAACATTAAAAAAACCTTTTGCGTAAAAATCACATTTTCTATTTCAACTATTATTTTGTTTCTCTCAAGGATAATCGAGACCTACTTTGGAGGCAGTTGTGTGCTGTGAGCTTACGTCTTTTAGGAAACGAGCTGAAACACAAGTTTGTCCAAATCAGAATCAGGTTTATTATCACTGACATATGTCATGAAATTTGTTGTTTTGCGGCAGCAGTACAGTGCAAGACATAAAAATTACTCTAAGGTGTAAAAATAAATAAATAGTGCAAAAAGAGAAGTGATGAAGTAGTGTTCATGGATGCATGGACTGTTCAGAAATCTGATGATGGAAGGGAAGAAGCTGTTCCTGAAACACTGAGTTTAAGATAGGGCCCCTAACCCAAAGATTTCTGTCCATTATAATACTGAGATGTTTTAAACCAAGGGCCTAGAGATAAAATAATAGTACTCTACTCCACTGTCTAAATATATTTTAATATTTTTGTGTTAAAGAAAAAATGTCCAATTTTTAATCAAGCTAATATCTAATTAGATTGAATAAATCAATATAATTTAAAACTATGACCAAAAATTGAAATTATAGCTTTGAAAATATCTTCAAGTCTTACTTGAATAACAACTCTTCATTAATTTTCTGTGGATTCATTGCACAATTTCATGGAATCTCAGTCACAGAGCATGGAAACAAGCCACTATCAGGCACCAATTTATACTAATTCTAATTTATTCTCCCCATATTCCTATCAACTCCCCCCAGATTCTGTCTCCTACCTATGCACTCGGGGCAATTTACAATGACCAATTAGCCTACTAATCTGCACATCTTTGGGATGTGGGAGAAAGCTGCAGCACCTGCAGGAAACCCATGCAATCACATGCAGAATGTGTAAACTCCACATAAGCAGCAGAGATTAGAATTGAACCCAAAGTGGTGGAGCTGCAAGGCAGGAGCTCTACAAGCTGTGCCACTGTCCCACTCCAAATTTCTACTCAAGTGCGAACTAGGACATACTGCATTGTCTTAAATTGTTCAGCAAGTTCACAGGACCCAATCTAAAATCATATACCCTAAAATGAAGCAGATCTCATCAAACTAAGGATTAGTTGAAAGTAGTGGTTCAGGCATCTAAATTTTACACTGCTGGCAGGTGACGCAAGTACATGACCATACACAATTGACCGTGTTATACTAAAAGTATTCAGTCAGAGCCTCTCAATATTCTATCTTAATGCAAATGCATCTTTCCATCAGCTAAAATGGGGACAAAAATAAGTTCTGTACTTTTAAAAACCATTTAGGGAACGTGGAAATGTTTAGGGTGAAATATAGGGTGGTAATCAAGCAAGCAATTTTGTTCCCGGATGGTGTGGCTTTTTGAGTATTGGAAATCCACTCATCCAGGCAAGTGAAGATTATTCCATCACACTTCCGATTTGTGCCTTGCAGATGGTGGAAAGGCACTGCAGAATCAGGAAGTGAGTCACTTACTGCAGGATACCCAGCCTCTGACTTCCTCTCAGTTACAAGATTTGTGGCTCACTCAGTTAAAGTTTCTGTGTTTTTTTTGGAGTTCAAACCCCACCCCTCCACTTTGGATGTTGATGATGGAATACCTAGTGATGGCAGTGCAGTTGAACATCAAGAATGCATGGTTTTAATCTCTTAATAGAAATGATCATTTCTTGGTACACAGTGTGAATAATTTGCCACTTATCAGTCCATGCCCGAAAACTGGCTGCATGAAGCAAGACATGGACATGCTGACTTCATTTTCTGTGGAAATAAAATGAACCGAAAATTGTCCAATCAGCAAACACTCCCATTTCTGACCTTACAGTGAAGGCTGTTGAAACAATTAAAAATTGTTTTATCCTGAAGAACTTGTGCAGAGTGATGTGCATGGGCCAAGATAATTGACCTCGAAAACCACAACCATCTTCTCAAGCAGAGAAGAACTGCAGCAGTGAAGCATTTTTCTCTTGATTCCCTCTGATTTCAGTTTTATTTGGGCTACTCGGTATCACAACTAGTCAGATGCTACATTGATGGCAATAGCAGTCACTCTCACCTGAAATTCAGCTCTTTTCTTCTAGGCTGAAATGAGGACTCTACCATAATCCAAACTAAGCAACAATCTATTATTATATATTCAAAGAATGAGTTCAACTCTTGCTAAAGCATTAAAATTTTGTTCAACATGCTTCAGCAAGATCAATATTGCTAGACTACTTAGAAGTTTAATCTAAATCAACAAATCCAAAAGATTGCTTCTTGCTTTCACGTTCTTCACACAAGAATACAGAGCATATCATGACATTTAAAGCAAAACTCAAGAGTATACCAAAATCACTTCCTGTCATTTTGACTCTTAATGAAGCACAGGAATTTGGCCTGATGTTTCCACATTCTCCCACAGGATAAAAATCAAGGCGTCATTCCACAATACTGATCCTGATAAATTCCAATGGGACAGTCTTTTCAAGATAAAACATAGGTAGGTACATGAAAACATGTTAAACAGGCAACCCTTCAACATTAAGCAAACTGCATTAAAAAAATACAATAAAAAGCGATTTTCAGTGAAGTACTTCACCTATTGAGAGAAATTCAAACTCGCGGCACGAATGCAACCGATTCTAAAAGTAAGAGCAGGCAGAGGTGCTGAAAAGGCATTAATCAGTACCCTAGTTCGGCTCAGATTGAATCTGGATTAATATATGGGTTTAGACGGTACAAAGCAGGCAATTGAATACAGCATCCGCCCTGGCTGTAGAGCGGCCTCCGGGGATACTTAGGCGGGGCTCTTGCCTCACTCACATCAGCCTGTCACTGGCAGGAATATAAATTACCGCTGAATACATAAAGTACCGAGGAAAAAGGACAACAAGCAGCAACATATGATTTGGGTTCCATTTCTTAGCATTCCCGAGCGTTGCAGACATCTTTCGGATGCAAAGTACAAGTTTAAATTTCTGCCTGGCTAACTTCAACCCGCCGACACGGCGGTCGCGGCCCAACACACGGGGCCCGGCGGGACCACCCTGCATTCCCCACGGACCAGGCCCACCTTCAAACACATCCTGGCCCCGCCCGTCTCCGCCGCAGTCCAGTGGGCGGCCAGAGGAAGGGATGGGTTCTGATAGCCGGCATCACTGACCCCGAATCGCGGCTCCCACCCCCACCCTCTTCCCCCTGCGGGGACGGGGGACGCGGTCGGTGCCCCGCTCCCTCCAGGACCCCGCTCCGCCATCTTACGGGCAGCACCCGCCGACGGTTCCGCAAACCTGAGGCGGCAAGTCACCGGCTCGCCCCCCACTTCCCCGGACGGCCGCCCCGGACACTCCACTCCGGCCACCCGCGCTCAGCTTCGGCCGGCTTATTCGGTCCGAGCTCGGCCCCCCATCTCTCTCCCTCCTCTGTGGTCGGCGCCCAAAGCAGGCACTTACCGAGGAGGAGAGCCAGCTGTCGCTCGGTGCGATATGGAGTACGGGGCGGCCACTGGAGTCGTACTCAGGCCGCCTCCACTTCAGCTTCTGTCGTCAGCGCCGCCACCGGCCGCAGTCATCGCCGACGTCACCACGCGGGCGCGCTCCCGATTCCTGTGTCACCCCAGCCCCATCTCACTGACCTCTGGATTCAGAAATAGGGAACTATTCCTTCCTTTCTCCATCTCCCTGTCGCTATCTCCATCTCGCTGAATCCATCCCTATCTCTCTCCATTTCACTGTATCTCCATCCCTATCTCTCTCCATTTCACTGTTTCTCCATCCCTATCTCTCTCCATTTCACTGTATCTCCATCTTACTGTATCTCTATCTCACTGAATCCATCTGTCTCCATCTCACTGAATCCATCCCTCTCTCTCTTTATCTCACTGTATCTTCATCTCACTCAGTTCACCCCTGTCTCTCTCCATCTCACTGAATCCATCCCTGTCTCTCTCCATCTCGCTGAATCCATCCCTGTCTCTCTCATCTCGCTGAATCCATCCCTGTCTCTCTCCATCTCGCTGAATCCATCCCTGTCTCTCTCCATCTCGCTGAATCCATCCCTGTCTCTCTCCATCTCGCTGAATCCATCCCTGTCTCTCTCCATCTCGCTGAATCCATCCCTGTCTCTCTCCATCTCGCTGAATCCATCCCTGTCTCTCTCCATCTCGCTGAATCCATCCCTGTCTCTCTCCATCTCGCTGAATCCATCCCTGTCTCTCTCCATCTCGCTGTATCTCCATCCCTATCTCTCTGTCTCACCGTATTTCTCTCCATTTTACTGAATCTCTATCTCACTGAATCCATCTCTCTGTCTCCATCTCACTGAATCCATCCCTATCTCTCTTTATCTCACTATATCTCCATCTCACTCAATCCATCCCTGTCTCTCTCCATCTCACTGAATCCATCCCTGTCTCTCTTTATATCACTATCTCCATCTCACTGAATCCATCCCCATCTCTCTCCATCTCGCTGAATCCATCCTTATCTCTCTCCATCGCAGTATATCTCTACCTCATTGAATTCACCCTTTCTGACTCTGTCTCAAGTCACTGGACATCTATCTCAATGAATCCATCCATGTCTTTCAATCTCACTGGCTCCAAATTTATCACATGCCCATATCTACTTCTCTCTAACTACTATCACCATCTTCCCCTCCAGTGTCTTCAACCTTACCTCACTGTTATGGTATCTACTCATATCACAATCTCTATATTGTCTCCATCTCACACTATCTCTTAATCTTCATATTTTCTTTATTATCTTTTTTCAGGATACTGCCAGCATTTATAGCCATTCTCAAGCTGCCATTGAGAAGGTGGTAATGAACCACCTTCTTGAACCACTGCAATGCTAATGGCTGTAATGAGGTCTGGAGATGAATGGCCCTAATGAAACTCACTGGGAATTGGTAAGCAGGTTATAAGTGGTATTGTACTGCTTTTTGTGGAGCAATTTCCCACATTGCCAAATCTATCTCTTTCAATCCCATTATATCACATCTTATCACTTTCTTCATTATCTCTCCCTCTCACTCGCCAATAGCATTGACCCAAAGTGTCAAGGATATAGCTGCCCGTGGCAATGAAGGAAAATTATTGGGACATTAAAAAGCTCTTTTCAACTTCTTTTAGTAGTTACATTTATTAGTTTAAAAAAGTGAGAGAAAGTCTGGGGGTGAATGGTTACTTGAGTGATAGTTGAGAGTTATTCAACTGACACACAAAATGCTGGAGGAACTCAGCAGGTCAGGAAGCATCCATGAAGGGAAATAAACAGTCGAAGTTTCGGGTCAAGACCCTTCATCAGGACTCTCAAAGAGCTGGAGAGCAGTGGTGAGGGGAGCAGTGAAGGAGGGCCTCACGGAACTCCCATTGAAGAAAGGGGGAAAACTTTTTCTGGGTAGGCATACCTTGAAGAGACTTCGCAGTGGAGCAGCCAAATGGAGACACAAGAGATTCTGCAGATGCTGGAATCTGGAACAATACACACAGGAAGAATATACAGCAGGAAACATGTCGGAAATAAACCCTCTCTCACTGCTCCTCTATGATCACTGCTGCTCTTCAGTTCTTTGAAAACCCTGATGAAAGGTCTTGACTCAAAATGGCAACTGTTTATTTCTCTCCATAGATGCCGCCTGACCTGCTTGAGTTCCTCCAGCATTTTGTGTGTATTGCTCCGGATTCCAGCATCTGCAGAGTCTCTTGTGTCTCAGTCATTCAAATGAGTAGTGAATATTTGTTTTCAGTTGTTGTGGTAAACTTAGTGCCCAGGAATACACTCGAGCTGACTTCATAATTCTACAGCAAATGGACTGAAGGCCTTTCTGGACAGTCCCTTCTCAGATTTAGCAAAAACTAAATACGGATCCAGGAACTGCAGGCTTAATGGGTTGTTTCTGATGGCTTGCCATTCTTCCAAGGTTTTACAAGTGCCCAGGTGCCTTGGAAGCTGCATCTGGCAGTGTGACCAATTTGCTTGAAGTTCTGACTAATTGAATGATGGTAGGTTAGATATGTCAAGTTTCTGACTTTTTTTAAAAGCATGTAAATTTTTTAGTTTAGTTGGTCCAATTTATTAGTTACTGAACTGGAAACCCAAATGACAGGTCTAATGATCCAGAGGCATTTCAAATCCTCCCCTTGCAACTGGGGTACTTAAATTCAGTTAATTAAGTCGGAAAACACTGGAACAAAAGATGAATATCTGTAATGCTAACCATGAAACTACTGGAAACCACCCCCAGTTCAGTGGTATCCTGAAGGGAAGGAACTTGTCCATATCCAGATTAGCTTGCATGCAATTCCAGATCAACAGCAATGTGGTTGATGCTGAATTGTAGTTCAAGAGTAATTAAGAATGGGGAGTAAACACAGGAATTACCATATTGCTAGAATGAATATAATGAAAACTTTGAAACAGAGATCATCTGTTGGTGTTTGTTCTGATAGCACCAAGGTAACAATTGCCAATTAGTAGCTAACGCAAGAATTGCAAGCTGGTATGCTCAACTAAATTTCCCAGGGTTCGTGGTAGAAATTTCAAGAAGAAAAAGACCAACATGAAAAGCCAGACTCCGATGCAAGAGGTGATAAACTGGAGTTCATATTTTTTAAAGAAGATGAGTCCATGTCCTTTGCTGTTGCTTATGATATTAAGGGTAATAGTTACAATGTTCACTTGCGAAGATGGAGCTGCATTTAAATTAATGGTAGGTCTTCGACCTAAAATGTTAACTGTTTCTCTTTCTACATATGCTGCCTGACCTGCTGAGTTTTTCCAGCATTTTCTGTTTTTATTTCAGATTTTGAGTATCTCCAGTTTTTTTAAATTTTTATTTAAATTGGCCAGTGTTTTTTGAAGTTGCTGCTCATTCCTTCTGGAAAAGTAGTCTATGCTTTTTGCTCAGTGGTGTGAGAAACTTTACTCAGTGGCTTTGAAGGGGTGGGTAAATGAGGATTTCTTGTTTACTAGATGCCATAGGTCTAATTTATAATCATGATTTCAGCTTACAGAGCTTCAATCCTTTCATGTTTTAGTCTCTTCAGTGGGTCTTTGTGCATTGCATTTTTCTCTCTAGTTGTTGCGGGAATAGGTTTGGCAAATCTTTGCTCAGTGCTTGATATTGGTGAAATTAGGTGTGGGGAGAAAAGGTTATCTGGGATCTAACTTTGGAGTAGAATTCTGTCCTATGTCTGATCTGTGGTTGATGTGCATTATTATAAATTCTATTAATAAATGTTTATTATTTCTTCATACTGCTGATATCCTTGTCAGTAGCAGATGGGGAGTGAGTTATTTGCACTAAAATGTACTCTTCAGCCGCAGTAAAATGTATCTTTTTAAGGGCAGAATGTCAAAGGCTTAGGGCAAAACTGTAGAAATATAGGCCTCTTGTAAGCAAAATTGAGAGTAAATTTAATTGTGAGTAGACTAAGTTGGAGAAAAATGAGAACGTAGCTATTCCCAATATCATCTTTCTACCCAGTTCACTGCCTTAACATTGCAAAATGTAGGCTACATTCTGGCACAGAAAGGATATCAAATACAAGCAGACCACTCAAGAGATTAGGTCATGTAACCACTGTAAATCACACACAAAGATAGCTATTTGATTGAAGCCACTCAAAACTGTTAATTTGTTAGGTCTCTAAGGTATTAGTCAACATAATCCCTCTAATTTATAATATTGGACTTCAGTCACTGCTATAGTTAATAATCTGTAGCTGTTAGTGCTAATTTGCAGTGATTTACTGAATTGCTAGTCTTAACTTTGCTACTCATTTTGTTAAGTAACTGAACATTATTGATTTGCAACTCAAATGCTTGGTAACTCTGATTACATTTATGTATATCTCTTAAGTGCTCCCGCAAGGAAATTTTGTGATTTGTAACAAGCAAAAATGTTTAGTGCATGATGTGTAGTCTGGCTTCTTTCTTGATGATTTGACAAGAGCATTTATTTCACTTAGTATCTTGTGGGGTAACTTAACGGAGAAATAATAAATTAACTTCCTTTCATTTCATACTGGTTAATTGAGATGACTCACTGAGCCTCCTCAAGCATGATTCATCCATACACCTACAAAGTGAAATTAAACTCTAGGCTGGGAATTAAATATTTGCCTGGTTCCTCTGTATATTTCTATAAAGATTCCGAAACTTACAACCCGCAAAATTTTATTCTCGTTATTTTACTTTGGCAGTTCCTGCTATAAATGCTGAGATTTAAAGTCTTTCAGGAAGTAAGGCTTGTGAGAATGAAAAGTATACCATTTAAAAAATCTTTAATATGTTACTATCAGATGCCTGAATATATTTCTCATGGAGGCTTAAATAATATGCTCCTTTATGATATCGTTTTTCCTACTGCCTGCTGCTTTGTTAAATCTGGGTCTCCTTTTCCACTTCAATTTTTAATTGGTATTCACCGGTTTTGGTCAATCAATTTAATTGTATAATGAGGTAAGCATGCAATATGATGTTAAAGAGAGTGCAATTGCTCTTCATTCTGCAAGTGATAAACCTGAAATTTTGCCTCCTGTTATAAAATGTGATTGCTATGCTATTCTTTAACTGGGAGATTTTAGACCTTTTTAAATGTTTGTTCTGTGCATTGCGGAAAGTGATTTTTGTGATCTGATGCTCCCAGCTGAAAATGAGTGATATCTTAATATGTGCTTGCTATGTGTTTTGGGTTGTGGAATCTCCCTGTTGGGCTAATTTATCATTTGTTGACCATAAATGTTAACAGATACACAAAGGCACGTGACTTATTCATTGGTACAGCAATATAATTTCTATTAGTGCCTCTTTGGTTCCTGCATTCATTCAAGGAAATATTTGTGAAAATATCTGTCAAAGTCTCAGTGGCCTTTTGTTGCTTTCAATTATGGTATCCAATGTTACAGATAAGCCCTATATCAACCTTGTATAGGGATATATAAGTCCTATAGTCATCTTTTAGATGGCCATGGACACCCTAGTCGCAATGCCTATTATCATTTATTTAATTACACTGAAGGGAAGCAACATAAAACACTTTCAAGGAAGAGACACCGAGTTTTAAAGTCATAATAATTATTATATTTCCTTCAACTGAAGGACTTGAGTGGGGAGTTTTCCCTTACTAAAACAAAGGATAACAAATAAGCAGTGGAATAGGAAAAAAATCTTAATGCAGAGTTTATAAACTAAAGATGATAAGGATGGTAGTTACAAATAAAGATAAAGAGATTAACTCGACTATGGATTTTCTTTTTTACAGCAATTCTCCTTGCTCTTTAAAACTTCATCAACAATACAGTCCACCAACAATAATAATAACTACTGGATCAGCTTTCAAAATCTCATGTTTAATTTCTTCATCTTTAATTTTTTGTACAGTATAGTTTAGGGAATTTTATACAGTAAGAATTGGCTGAATTAATGAATGCCATTCAGGAATGTGTAAAGGAGATAAAGATATCTAAAATGGATCCAACTATAATTTAACTAAAATTGTTGATGTATCAATCTAGAGAGCAGTAATGGAGAAGGTAATGTAAACTGTAAAATTAAATGAGGAGTTGAAGTATTTTTGGTTTAGCTTCACTAATTATGAAATTTAAGGACAGTTTAAAAAATAAATTCATGAAAGCAATATTTGGCATACTGGTCTGTTGAATTCCTTTGATACGTTCTCTTCATAGATTTCTCCAACCAAAAATGAAAATGCATTCCCAAAAGATAATTAAGCATCACCAATCAAAGTCTCCTCTTTCCAATTATTTAGGCATTCTACCTGAGAGGCTGCGTCTTGGGCCCAAAATTTATCACAAGAAGATCAAGTCCACACCTAACAGGGTACGTTTGTAAATTTTATAAATACATTTCTAGTATTTTGAATGCAACATGGATAAAATTGGTTCAGTTTCAGTGCTTGTGTTCCTACTAAAAAGTCTAGGCAATCTCCATCTGAAGTTATGTAAAGGGAAAGAACTTGATAATAGAATGTGGTTCTTTAGCAGGTAGACGGCTTGTTGTAGTGTCCCTCTCAGTCCTCTCAGTCAGGTATGTTTTGGGCTGAGATTCAGATCATATGGTTTAAAAAAGTATATACACTGTAGAACATTGAACAGGAGTGGTCTCCTGACAGAATTTGAAGTTCCTAATTCAGTAAGAAATGGTGGGGAATGCACAGGGTTATGGGAGAGGTAAACAGGAAACTATAATCATTATCTGCATTTCAGACAGGAATGAATGTGTGAGTTTGTATAATAATTTGAAGTTCTTGTGCAGTCCATTTTCAGAAAACATTTTCTCAGGTTGCTTTAACACTAATTGGCCTAAATAGTTGTCTGGTTTCTCATTTTTCTGAGGGTACTGAATAACGTTTAGGCAGGACAAGGTACCAGGGTTATATGGGATAGATTGGAGGGGTCAATGTGTTTTACTACCCTGTCAGTTTTTTGAATATTTATAAGACTCGACCTTTTAGAGAGCACTTTAAGTAGTCACACCAAATTGTCTAGTAACTTGGAAAATATGTTTTTGTGATGTTTATTCATATGATTCTAATTAGTTCCGATTCTTACCCAGATAAATTAAGAACCTAAGAAATAGAAACAGGAATAGGACATTTGGCCCCTCATGTCTGCTCCGCCATTCAATAAGACCATGGTTGATCTTTTACCTCCACTCTACTTCCGTACTAACCCCCCTATTCCCTTGATTTTCTTAATATCCTAAAAATCTATCAATCTGTCTTGATTATACTCAGTGACTGAACCTCCACTACCCTCTTGGGTGGTGAATTCCAAAGATTCACTGCCTCTGGTTGAAGAATTTTTTTTCTCATCTGTCCTGAATGGCTAGCTCCTTTATTTTGTGACTGTGATTCCCGGTAATGCACACTGCATCTGACCTGTCAAACCTCTTAAGGATTTTGTGCATTTCAATTAGATCACCACTTCTGTATGTTTCAATAAGATTGGAAATGAAGATTTGAATGGACTACTATAACTGATGTTTCTTTTTTGCACATCATATGCAGCATTCAAAAAAGGCCACACAATTAACTGAACTTAAAAAAAAAAGAACACTCATTGAAAACCAAGAAATAGAGAGCTGGCAATAACAAAGTTCTGGGACAGGAGTTCACTGAAAATAATTTCAAAGTACACTTAATTTGAACTTGTACAATTATGTTAAGAAATCCAGCTAAGATCATTGGATCTGAATATAAGCTACAGAAATTTCATTGGCTTTTGTTTACATTAAGTAAGGTGGTATTGGTCCAGATTTTGTGGTCAACAGCATCCAGGTTTTTTTTTCTGGCCTCTTAGGGAGCAACATGCTGTCAATCAGATGTCGAAGGGTCTCAGGAGCCTACAAGAAAGCTCTCATCAGAGAATGCTTCACAAACACCTAGCCTTTTCAACCAACAGGAGCCATAGGATATCTAGAATGCGTTAGGTGCCTCTGAAATCCTCCAAAACAAGTGAAGAGACTTTTGGCTTCTGTAGCAGAAAACACCTAGCCTAATTTGATGCACATGACCACAAAATCGAGGAGCTAAATAATGGCAAATGCAAGGTGTTTTAGATTAGAAATGCACAAAGGATTTAAAAAAAACACATACCTGTGGGAGCTGAAAGATGAGGTCAAACAAATGCCAGCAATCTAAAGAACAAATGATGGGGAAAGAGTGCAGGACACCCCACCAAATTTCTGATAACCATGATATAAGTGGATTTTTCAGGAATGTCGTGGCCATCAATGGGCCAAATGCCTAAGGCCTAAGCCACTGAGAGCCCAGAATGGAATCAACCTTATTCAAGGACAGAGAGGTAATAAGTGCACATTGGAAGGAGCACTTTGAAGAACTTCTCTACAGAGGTTTTGTTCTTGACACTTGTCCTTCACGCTTTTTATGGCACATATCCACACCCGTCTCACTGCTGCCCTGAATTGACAAAAGTTGAAAGGACTATATGTCAACTAAAAAACCACAAGGCTTCGAATAGACAGTATCCCTGCTGAAGTTCTAAAGTTTGACAGAGAGAAATTGCAGACACATTTGCAGCCTCATCTTCCACATCTGGGAAGAGGAGGAAATTAGTCCAGTTTTGTTTTGTTGCACTCTCTCTGAAGCAACTGTAACCTTCTTTAGGTAGGAAGACCTATAATATGTACAGTGTTCTAGGTATGATTTCACATAATTGCAGCATGTTTTCCTTATTCATAAACTCTATTAAAGGCTAATAACATTTTTTGGCTTTCTGAATTGCCTTGCTATAGCTTTATGTACAAGGTCAGCCAGGTCCCAACATTTTCTACATAAAATTTATTCTGCTTGGATGTGGATAACTTCTTATTTTTGCCTTTTAGAATTTATTTAATCAAATAATAAATATATTTTAGATTAAAACATATTTCATATATGATTAATGTTGTGTTCTGCACAAGGCAAATGCACAATCATTAATTTAATTAGAATAATGATCAGCAGAATGAGCTTTCAGTTGGATTCCATGCAGAAGAAAGAAGGAAAGCAACCTTTTATGTTGCCATTTACCATTATTGAAATTTCTATTACTTTAATGAATCGAGCAAATAGAAGTGTTTTTAGAAAACTTCTGTTGTTGGACTACTTTTTGAAGCACACATGTTGTGAAGTGCATTTTCAACGTGAAAAATGAGCACAAATGTTACCATTAGAAATTGACATTCAGCTGGTAGCATCTGAGTTAGCTTTGTATATGTTTTTATTTTCATTCATTTATGACGTTTCTTTAGTATCAATATAAACATCTGGATCCATAGGGAATGGGTGGTGGTGAGCAATGAGCAGTGTTGGTGGTGGTATTATGCTTATTGCAAGAGAATTACTTCCTGGAATTTCCTTAATTGGTTAAGGGCATTCAGAAGCAGAGGTAATGTTAAAGATATCACTGATTAGGCCACAAAAGAAAATCTTGCATTTATACAGCCAATATAACGTCTCTTTCAGAATGTCCCAGTGCAGAGCAGTCACTGTTGTAATGCAAAAAGCATGGCAGCCAATTTATACACAGCAAACTTCCACAAACAGCAATATAATGACCAGATTTTTTGTTTGATTAGGGAACAAATAAATATTGGCCAGAAGAGTAGTTTCAAAAGTGACAGACAGAGGTCATAGCTCCCTGAAGACTTCAAAATAGTTTAATGGGATCTTGAAGAGGCATTTGGGACCTTAGTTTAACATCTCATCAGTGCAGCACTCCCTCATTACTGCAAACAAACATTAGCCTACAAGAGCAGTCAGAGGCTGGGTATCCTGCAGTGAGCAACTCGCCTCTTGACATACTGAGGCCTTTCCATCATATAGAAAGCGCAAATCAGGAGAGTGATGGAATACTCTCCACTTGCCTGAATGACTGCTGCGCCAACCACTCACAAGAAGCCCGACACCATCCAGAACAAGGAAACCCATTTGACCTGCACTCCATCAATCACCCTAAATATTCCCTCCACTATCAGCACACAATGGCTATAGAATGTATCATTTACAAAACTGCAATTACTTGCCTAGACCACTCTGACGGTACCTCCCAAATCCACAACCTCTCCCACCAAAAGAACAGGAAGGGCAGGCAGATGGGAAAACCACTACCTGCAGGTTTCCTTCAAAGTCGCACACCATCCTGATCTGGGAATTTATCACTGGTTATTCAACATTGCTGTGTCTAAATCCTGGAATGCCCTGCCTCAGAGCATCGTGGGAGTACCTTTACCAGAAGGACAGCAGCAGTGCAAGAAATCAGCTCACCACCACTTCTCAGGGGCAGTTGGGGATGGGCAAAAAATGGTGGCATTGCCAGTGATGTGCAGAGATTAAAAAAATATATAAAATAAATAAATATGTAATTCATTGGCTTTAAAAATACTTTGGAACGTCTTGGCGATGTGAAATGCAGCATATAAATGTACATCTGAGATGAGTTTAAAATTGGACCTTGGACTTAATTTGTGTTGAACAGGCAAGCTGTGGATGCAACCAGACACCCTGATGCAGTTCCTCAGAGGGGACAGGTTCCATAACTTTTTGTTGTGCCCTATTTAGAGAAATGTTTCTGCACTCCCACCCCCTCAATGTTCAGTTTAATATTGAGCCATTGAATTTAAAACTCTTTATAACACCTCCACCCATGGAGTCCAGCTGCTAGTGTGAAAAACTGGTGATTAGTCATGCCCAATTCCCATCAGAGTTTTACTGACGGTGCTGAGGAGTAAAAATGCAAATTGACAAATAATGTTTAGAACATGTAGTGCAAGTAAATTAATATAGATGTTTACAGGATATCACACCAGTTATTTTTCTTTATGGGAGTTTTCACAAGTTCTAACCACCAATAAGTTCCATAGCCTAGAGAGATGCAGATCTAAATATCTTCTTGCAACAATACTTTTACATTCAGTTGAACCAGTCAGAATTTCTTCAACAAGATACACTGTCATATTACTTTAAAATAAATTTGGCAAGAGACCCAAAGTGAAAGATCATTTGGCTGTTTAGAAGACTGCAACATCCTATTGGTTTAGCAATTTTAACAATTAGCACACAATTGAATGGTGATACTCAGTCTGTCAAATGCCCATCGGGCGATCAGAGTTCTAAGAATAGCATCTTCTGTGGAAAATAGCATTTGACCTTTACTGGCAACATTGAAAAAGTTTTGTTTAAACTGAAACTTTTCATTTTTATCAAAAGGCATTAATCAAAGAGCATTTTACACCCATGTTCCAAAGCCAAGTAATTTTAATTCACTAACTTCCTTCATCAAATGAAATGAATGAGTAGGTTATAGCTTTTCTCCTGTGTCAACAACAGACTTGAATTGCAAGTTGAAAATTTATTGCATTTTAAACATTGGTGTTCATTCTTTAACTATCTTCAAGTGAACTTCAATAAATACAACAAGCTGTATGCACAAGTCTTTGAATAGAGCAGAAGTGCCCAATGAACTTTGTCAAAAGACTTGCAATTTTACAGTACCTTAAATGACCTCAGGATGTCCCAAAGCACAAAACAGCTGAGAAAGTGCCTTTTGAAATGATAACACTGATGTAATATAGGAAGCTTGGCACCAATTTATAGTACCAATTCCTCATGAGCATCAACAAGAAAATAACTAAAACAATTATTTTCTTGTAAGGTTGATTGCGGGATACTGTAAAATCTGGTATGTTCATTGATTTTCTAAGAATGTTTATTGAAGGACCCACAGAGAGGCTGCTTCTTCAGATTTGGATTTAGATTCAGGTTAGTTTATTGTCGTATACACCAGGGTGCAATGAAATTCCTTGCTCGCGTGAAGCTCACAGAGCAAACAGTATACATGGTAGTAATAAATGCGACAGTAAGTACAGTGACGAGTGTAAAACAACAGATACACCAGATTGACTTCTATGCAGTGTGCATATAGATAAGTTGTATCAAAATGTGAGTCACACCCTCAGCTTGGGCCACACTTGGTTCATCATGTTGCCTTGGAAATCAAACTTCCCGCACATTTCCTGCTGGATCAGCCTCTCCTTCTGCTGCTGGTGTGACCTCTCCACTCCTGTGAGATTGACCTCTTCCTTGCTTCTGATTGGTTTCTCCTATGTGTTGTTCTGGTTTCTCTGTTTCCCATTCACTGACTGACATCTCTTACACGTGGGATTGTCCTTTCCACCCTGGCTGCTGGTATGAGTTCTTCAGGTGAAAGATGGGCCTGTTCACTCACACTCTCAGACCGACTTTTCCCATATGTAGGACTGGCCTCTCTACCCTTTCTGCTTAACCTCTCCTCCCACGTGGTTGGATTGCTCTCTTCACTCTTACTGCTGGACTGCCTGTTCTGCTATTAGACCCCATCTGGACCCCACCTCCTCTCCTGCTTTGGATGGCCAATGGTACTTGCTCACTCAGCCCACAGACTGCAGGTAAGGGTGTAAGTTTCAAGATTTGCTTTGCAGGTTTTCAAAATTTGAGGTCTGGGTAGCAAGACTTCTCATATTATGGAAAACAAATAAAACTGCAGGTGCTGGAATCTGAAACAAAAGATCTAAGGAAGGGTAGCTGACCTGCAATGATGACTGATTTCTCTTCCCTCAGATGCTGCTTGACTGGCCGACTTCTTCCAGCACTTCCGCTTTTGCACCCATATTGTGTACCATACACTATTTGCAAAGCAAACATCTCTCATTTACATGGATAGAGAATCGTTTGTGAAAAGATGAGAGAAATTTTCAAAGAATGTGTTTTCTGGAAATTGAAATTCCCAGAAGGGGGAATGGCTTGTACACTAGATTCTACATTAATAATTGGCTAAAGCAACAGGGAATATGTCACTTGCTCTTCTTTGGAATAGTGCAATGAGATCTTTTTTGCCTAAAGAGGGCCTCAATTTAATGTCTTGGCTGAAAGACAGTACATTGAATGTTCTAGCATTTTATTATGCTGTAGTTGTAGAAGAGTGCAGTGGTGTTCACCTGGAATTTTGTTAGAACCATCCTTTAGATTTGAACCCATTATCCTTTTTATTCAGAGGCTGGAGTGCCAATAATTGAGTGACATTTGAAATTGGGAATAATGATGCAATCTCCAGAGAACAATGGAGAGAAATTAAGGAGGTGCCTGAAAAAATGGCTGAAGAGATTTGATTTTTGGAATAAAAACAGAAAATGCTGGAAAAATTCAGCAGATCAGGTAGCATCTATGGAGACAGAAAAACAGTTAACTTTTCAGATCAATGACCTTTCTTCAGAACTCAGAAAATTTTAGAAAACAGCATATTTAAACTTACAGAAAAGATGGAGGGAAAGAGAGAACAAAAGGAATTTCTGTGATGGTTGGAGACCAGGAGAAGTGATCATCCACTGAACCTTTTCCCTAGTGGTATAAAAAGTTCAGAAAGGGTCAAATACCACCCACAAGTCTAGAGTTCTGAATCACAACAGCTTGCTAGAAAAGCTTTAAGCATGCGTAATGATTTGATACCAGACAATGTCTAACACATTGCACTTTCAGCTCTTGGCCTGGATTAGGCACTAGCCCCAACACAGAGCAGCAATAATTCGTCATTTGAAGGAGGACAATAGATCATAATCAGGAGAAGATTTCCTTGCCATATTTGGCCTGATGTTTGAGAATTCAAGGGGGCTGGTGTTAATGTTTAGACTTCAGGATTACTCCATTTTGTCTGTATGTCACTGCTTCTCTATCTGACGTGCCAGTCAGTTGGACAGGATATATCTAGGGATTGTGATGGAACAGCTTGGCATGTTATGTGTAAGGTATGATTCTGTGAGGATAACAATGTCAGCCTGTTGCTTGAACAGCCTCTGGGACAATTTAATCACTGGTCACCATTTGTTTGTACAATAGACTTTGAAACTAGGAGTGACTTTCTTCTCTCTAAATTTGGTGCTTAGGTCAATGTGACTGGCGTGTCTTTTCATTCTTTAAATGTAGCAGTTATCAGACAACTGAGTGGCATCATGAGCTACCTAAGAGGGCATTAAAGAGTCAACCACATTGGTGGGTCAGGATTCACATACAGGCTAGACCACTGACCATTATTTAAAAGAGCTTTGTTATTTCACAGAATCACTGAATCCAGTTTCTTGAATGATGGCTGGTTTTGCCTGCACCTTAATATTGTTTCCATGGTAACATTCATCCAAAGCTGCCAAGAAAGGGTTAGGGTGGTTGGACCTAATGGTTGTTCCTTTGTTCTGAAGATTTTACAGAATATAATGATCTTAAAATTAATTCAAGGTGGGAGCCTTAAGATCTTTAATCATGATGGCATGTTTTATTCAGGCAGTTGCAAATAATGCAGTTATATGTTAGTAATGCTCTTTATCAGAAGTGCACTAAATATGAATGCTAAATAGATTTGCTGTATTTGTAATTCTAATTACTGTAGGGAAGCCATGATTAAAAAAAACTGTATTGGAATAGAAGGCATTCAATATTAATAGTCCTCCACTCCTCTAATTACGTTTTAACTTAGCTGAACCTCATCCTGTTGCAATGTCATTGAATCTAGTTGGGTTTTAATGTTTATGTTTCTATTTGAGAAATTTTTAGCATAATCAGTTGCACTGCCGTGGATAATATTCCTATTCCACCTAGGAGTATATTTATGTTTTTAAAATGTAGATGAATTAAAAATAAATAATAAGAAGCTCCTGTGGCACTTCTCCAGGGGCTTTAATGAGGACAGCACAGCTGCAATCTCATGTTCAGCTGCAGCCTGACCCCCTTTTTCATGGAGATTTAATTAGTTCACCAGTACATCTATTTCTAAACTACTAAAATATCTGAAACTGAGAAGATCCATATAGAAATCATTTTTAATGAAAATACTTATAGATACATTTCTGGGAAAAGTAAAGGTGTTAATAAATATATTAAGGATCCTTTATAATTAACATATATGGTGGATTGTTTGTGCCCATTCATAGCCAATGGCAAAAACATTAAGCTCAAGTTTTAGCAACTAATTGAGGGGAAAAAGCTAACATAGACATAAATGTCAATTTTCATTCATGCTGTTACCACAGAATCTGAGGTGATGGATATTTTTCTCTGGACTTCTGCATACCACCTGGTATGGAGGCTCCAATGCGCAGGATCACAAGAGGCTGCAGGGGGTTGTAGTCTCAGCCAGCTCCATCACAGGCACAACCCTCCCTGCCATTGAGGACATCTTCAAGAGGCAACCCCTCAAGAAGGCGGCATCCATCACTAGGGACCCTCACCATCTGAGACATGCCCTCTTCTCATTACTACCATCGGGGAGGAGGTACAGGAGTCCGAAGACCCACACTCAGAGACTTAGGAACAGCTTCTTCCCCTCTGCCATCAGATTTCTGAATGGTCCATGAACCCATGAACACTACCTCGTTATTCCTTTTTTTTTGCACTATTTATTTGTTTTTGTAATTTTATGTCTTTGCACTGTGGTGCTGCCGCAAAACAACAAATTTCACAACATATAGGTCAGTGATAATAATTCTGATTCTGATTAACAACAGTGGTGGGAAAGCATTTAGACACATTATTCTGGGATAGGATTAATACCTGAAGGAAAAGCCTACCAATCATATTTAACCAATTTGATAGAATTATTTGATGAGATCATGGATGGAGTCGATGTGAGAAGTGCAGGTTGTGGTGTACATGGACTTCCAGAAAGCTTTTGATACGGTGCCGCAAAACAGGCTTATCAATAAAATTGAAGCACATGGCATAAAATAATATAATCAATGCGGTAGAATTGGCAGGTGCATGACAGTTGACGTTTAATGCAGATAAAATGAAGTGATGCATTTTGGTAAGAAGAATGGAAGAGGCAATGTTGTATTAAGGATACTGTTCTAAAAGGGGTTCAGGAGCAGAGGGACACATCACTGAAAGTGGCAGGGCAAGTTGCGACAGCGATTAATAAGGCACAAACAGTTCTGGGCTTTATCAATAGAGGAAAGGAATATAAAAGCAGGGAAGTCAAACTGAACATTTATAAAGGTCTCATGCAGCCTCTCCTGGAGTAATGTGTTTAATTCTGGTTTTCACACTATAGGAAGGATGTGGAGGCATTGGAGAGAATCCAGAGATTTATGAGAATGGTTCCTGGGATGAGGGACAGTAGGTACAAGGATATATTAGAGAGGCTGGGACTGCTTTCCTTAGAGAAGAGTAGGCTGAGGAGAGTTCTGATAGAAGGGGTCTGGACGAAGTGGATAATGGGAGGCTGTTCCCATTGGCAGAGGGACTGAAAACCTGAGGCACAGGTATAAAATAAAGGCGAAGAGAATTAGTAGTGATATGGGGAAAAACATTCTTCACACAGCATGTGAATGGAATCTGTAATGTATTGCCTGCAAATATGGTGGAGGGAAGTTCCATTGTGTCCTTCAGGAGGGAACTGGATGAATAAGTGATGTGGAAAAATTTGCAAGGTTATAGAGAAGAGGCTGGGGAACGGGGGTGAAACTAGTTGAGATTCTCTGGCAGAGATCTGGTGTAGACATGATGGGCTGAATAGCCTCCTGTGTTTTAAGCATTTTATGATTCTATGAAAAACAGCAAAGAATGATTCAAAGATTAATAACAGAAAAAGAGTATATGATAAACCTATCCAGCAATGTAAAAACAATATGAGTTTTTACAGCTATTTTAAAAATAAAAGACTTAACACAGCGAGTGTGGTCCTATAGAATGCAGGTCTGGGAAATAAGAAAAACAAGGATATGGCAGATGAATTAAACTGGTATTTTGCATATTCTTCACTCCAGAGGACACAACTAATATACCAGAAATATCTAACAGGAATTGGAAGGGAGGAAGGAACTCAGGAAAATTCCGATCACCAGGGATGACATGCAGAGCAAATTTTGGAGGTGCAAGCTGTCTAGTCTCCAGGTTCTGATGGACTTCATCCTATGGTCTTAAAAGAAGTGGTCATTGAGGTAGCATTGGCTTTAATTTGAAGCTTCCTTTAGATTGGAAAACAGCAAATGTAGCTCATTTTATTGAAAAAAAAAGGAGGAAGACAGAAAGCAAGGAGTTACAGGCCAGTGAGCTTAATGTCTATTATTAGGAAAACGCTAGAGGTTGTTATAGCAAAATGCCTAGTAAACTTGAAGATAATCGGGCAAAGTAAAAATGTTTGATTGATTTATAGTAGTTCTTTGAAGTAACATATGTAACTCTGCCAGAGGTTTGTACACCTAATTCAGATGATTTTAGTAAATTCTGGTGGGAAATAAAAGCCCACCTATTTGAAAAGGGTTACAAACCATAATAACCATGAAAAAAATGAAAATCTAAGTTTTTAGTTACTGATTTCAAGAGCTATTAAATTAATCATACAATTAAATTAATTATTTTTAAATAAAATATTTCGCAATAATAAAAATATTAAAGTCCACTTGGCTAATTAAAAAATGTTAACTGCCTAATATTTCACCCCTCTCTATTGAAATGAAAGGAGTTGTTACCGTAATGTTTAGGTTTCTGTTTCAGTAAGCAGATTCCCCAGCATAAGTGCTGGGGAAATGCCAGAAGTTCGTGGTCAACCACCGGCCTGCAAGGGGGGGAGCTGGGGGGGGGGTGGTGGTGCTCTATTCCAACTCTTTCCAGTAATCATGCTCTTCCATGGTACTTTGGCTTTTCTTTCCCACAGTTTCCCCCTCATTTGCATTCTGGTAACTTTCAGTTGAATTCTTTGCTTATCCTCATCATTTTCTCTCTCACCCCATTTCCCACTACCAGCAAACTAACACTCAAGTACATGTTATGGCATGGTAGTGTAGCGGTTAGCATAATGCTATTACAGCACCAGCGACCCAAGTTCAATTCCTGCTGCTGGCTGTAAGAAGTCTGTATGTTCTCCACGTGTCTGTATGGGTTTCCTATGGGTGCTCCAGTTTCCTCCCACATTCCAAAGACGTACGGGTTAGGAAGTTGTGAGCATGCTATGTTGGCACCGGAAGCATGGTCACACTTGCGGGCTGCCCCTAGAACATTCTATGCAAAGATGCATTTCACTGTGTGTTTCGATGTACAAGTGACTAATAAAGAAATCTTATCTCACTTCATTTGGTCCTCGTTGCTTCTTACCCCAATGACTATAGGAATGAACTTTCCTCAGCTTTACTTGGTCATGTTCTGACAATATTTATTTACCAAATACACTCCCACTTATTTATTTATTTTTCCGGGCTGCACATAGTTGGCAAGGCCAACTTTACTGTCCATTTCTAATTGCCTTCTAATCAGATTCAGATTAGTTTACTGTCATGTACACAAGGATGTAATGAAATTCCTTGCTCGCATGAAGGTCATAGTGTAAACAGTGTACATGGTAATAATGAATACAACAATAAATACAGCAACGAGAGCAAAAACAATGGAATGGTGCAAAGTATAGTAGTGTAAACTGAGGTAGTGCAAAAAGAAATGCTAAAGGGACATAACGGAAGAGGGAGAATTAAGGGTTTGAGAACATGACAGCACTGGGAATGGGATCTGAAAGAGGTGATTGGTTCAGAAGTCTGATATTAGTGGAGAAGGAGGTACTCTTGAGTCTGGTCATCCGGGCTTTCAAGCTCCTATATCTTCTCCTGGAATGCAGAAGAGAGAAAAGGGAATGGCCAGGGTAGCAGGTATCCCTGATGATACAGTTAGCCTTCCTGATGCAACATACCGTGAAGATGGACTGGATGGAAGGATATTTTGAGCCTGTGATGGATCTGGCGGTGCTTACCACTCTCTGCAGTTTCCGACAGTCCAGAGCAGTTGTCATACCAGGCTGAAATGCAATCTGTCAGGATACTTTCCATAGCACATCTGTAGAAGCTTGAGAGAATCCTCAACGAGATTCCTTATTGAACCACTGCAATCCTTCTGGTGATGGTACACTGACCATGCTACTAAGGCAAAAGATCGAGGATTTCGATCCAGTGATGCTGAAGGAGCCGTAATATAAATTCCAAGTCCGGTCGATGTACAACTTGGAGAGGAACATGCAGGTGTTCCCATGTGCCTGCTGTCCTTGTCCTTCTTGGTGGTAGAGAGTGCTGTCAGAGGTGCCATTGGAGAAAGAATGGCAAGTAACCGCAGTGACTTTGTAGATGGTACACACTGCTCTAACTGTGCTAATGATAAAACATGTGTATGTTAGGGTAGACGATGAGGTACCAATCAAGTGGACTGCTGTGTCTTAGTGTCAGCTTCTTGAATGCTGTTGGAGCTGCACTGATTCTCCAAAGTTTCGACCAGCAAATCATGGCTCATCAAATCTTTATGAGTACTGCAGTCATCAGGAGTCAATTTTAGTTTGTTGTTAAGATTTACTAAACATAATACTCTTTGTATTGAGGTTATACAGAAGGAACATTTCATTTGTGACAGCTACTGGCTGGGGTAGTGTTTTCCCACTCTGTGAGAAGGGAAATCATTGCCATCTATTGGGGCAAATCCTTTAATTTCCCTGGGTTTTCAGCACAACCAGAATGAGTGTTAATATTTGTTTAAATTCAAGGTACTTATTTAATTTAAATAATTGCAAGGTAATTTTAATTTCAATGCATAGAAATGAGAAAAGAGCTTTAATTTACCATCTATATTTTGTGCAGTGATTCAGTTTTTCTACCTTCAGAGTTTCTAATAGATTCTTCAAAATGGGGAGAACCACTGTCAATATTAAAGATGATTTTTTTGTAATTGATAGGTTAACTAAATACACCGGAAAAATGCAGAGTTGAAGACTATGTGGTGGAAGAAGTAAGGGAGATGCTCTGTGTACTAGCAGCCATTTGTTTGTAAAAGTCAAATGGGTAATTCTCCATTACTGGCTGTAGAACGGGTATTTTTCACCTTGCTTTATATTTCATAGAGTCGTCTACTCAGTAAATGCACATGTAAAGTAGCAATAATTTCATTCATTTAATGTCCAGAGTCCATCATAAGAAAATCCAAAAAAGACCTCGATTTAACCTGGTATAATGATCATTTAACCAATTGTGTTAATTAAAAAAAAGAGTACTTTTCAATGGCGTTAAATCATTTGGATTAACTTTATACTGTGCTTTTTAATAAAAGTATCAGTCCCCCAGTTGAGCTGTCTGTGAATTTAGGTCAGCTGGAACAACGGATGTTCATGATGTGTTTCTGTCTAAATGTACAAAATACACTCTGGGAAATCTGCCAGCTCAAGCTGGGTGGAGATGTCTGATTATCCCTGACACATAGATTATAAATCAGATATTTGATACAATTGCAATATTTGTATGGAATTAAATGGAGCTTCTTAAAATGGAATAATGACTTGGGTTTATATAGCACATTTAACAGGAATACATCCCCAGGTGCCATACAAAAATATAATTAGACAAAAATTGTCACTCAGTATTAGGAGGGACAACAATAGCTTGGCTCAAGATTTAGGTTTTATGGCGGGTCCTAGAGGAGGTGAGGTATCACATTTAATGCAATATAATATCTAAAATATTGAAGCCCTGGTCACCAATGATTTTGCAAAGGGAATGCAGAAGGCACAAGAGGCCAGAGTTACTTCCAAAATGTGGTTCAAGTCAATGGATTGGAATTTTGGAATTTCAGAAATGGAAAGTAACATGCAGCTGCAGTTTAGCACAGGGTGGGGTGTGGGGTGGGGTTGGGGGGCGTAGAACTGAGGTTGTGGAGGGAATTGAATGTGAGAATTTTACATTTTAAAGTATTGGTGGAGCAGGAGGCACTGCAGATTTGTGACTCTGGGGTAAGTCGGTGATTGAATTTTGGAGGTGCAAGTCCTGATTTCAGGGGTGTCTAAAGCTCCTTGTGCATTGGAAAGGGCAGTGTGCCTATAAGAGAATTGCCCAGTTGAAAGATTAAAATCCAAGTAAAGGGTTTAGTAGCAGTGGCTGGGACAGAGGTGGAGATAGCTGTTATGGAAATAGTTTATGTGATGGTGGCAGTATAGGGGTTATGGTGGAGAATTTCTTTTGGGAACATGCACAAAGGGAAGTGGTGTTGGAAGGAGGGAAGGGACAGACTGACGAAAGATACAAGGAAGCGATAAATGGCAGCTCAATCTGTGGTTGAGATAATGAAAATAAAGAGGTCCTGTAAGAAAGCCAGGTTGAGGAATTGGTTGTGAATAATTTGGAGCATGTGCACAGAAATGTTAAGGCTGGGGCAGGAAAATCAAAGAGGGAACGCAAATTGAATTGAAAGGGAGGATTAAATCATTAAGATATGGAGTCACCCAGTCTGAAGAGGACTGGACTGAAAATACTTTAGCAAGAAGGTGGACAGTTAAGAATGCTGCTTTCTCTGTGCTGTTTTGTTTTCAGTTATTATGAAACGTTTTGCTTCAACTTAACACAATCGTGCCTTGGTCGATAGAAACTAACCTCATAGAATATATTAATATTGGTGATGATAGGGTTGGGGTAAGATTTTATGCACATTTTCAATCAGTTTATCTATAGAGGATATCCATTACCTAAATGAGCAGGATGCTTCACCTGCGAACTGCAGGCTAATATTTTTTACATTTATTCTTTAAAATCCACCCCTCCCCTGCAAATACTATTTTCAGTAGTGTCTCCTATATTTTTCTCCACAAAAATGAATATTTTTTATGATAATTAAATTTGGCATCATAATAAAAGGAACATAATTTTATTTTCAGGCAAAGTTGTGGAAAATGACAATAGGCTTCTTAGTTGCCTCCTTCTCATTTTCATTTATTCAGAATAATAAGCCTAGAAAGATCATAAACAGGAAAAAGATCCAGGAAAACAGCTTCTAAATGACAGAATCCACAAAAATCTCCTTTCTAAAACAAAAGTCTTTGGTACATAACATTACACTTAAAATGCACAATATAACTATAAATTACAATTTATTATTAACATTATTTTGGTTTATTTTCCAGAAACATTAAGTCTGAATACAAGACCAACTTTTGGTGTCTTGCCCATATGAATATGAAGAAGCAGAATACAATGCAGTCTCAATGTAATGTGCCTTATTACATCACAGTTTTGAATATAACACTCATATTATCATCTTTCCCAAAATGAAATTAGATAAGTGTTAGCTACACTTATAATGCAGATAACATTACACGGGTGTTAAAGTTATCCTCTGACACCCATGTTGTATCAAAGTTGTACTGTACCAATCCAGATGAGTAGATAAATACACGGGTAAAGTTGCTAATAGCTGCATGGCTGTCAATACAAATTTGTAAATGAGTAAGTGAAATTCATTGGTGCCATTAATAAAATAATTTATAGCTACCTTAATCCTCATACTTAAATACCTCATTGAAAATGATAGTTATCTTCAATTAATATATCTTTTGAAGTTTTGCATTCATCCGATGTACTTTCAAAAATGGCTTTTAGAGGGTGCTATTGAGCTGTAGTACAATTCTTCAATCAGTGCATACTGTGAATTCTTGTTGCTTCATTACTTTTAATTTTGAATCTACATTGTTCCTTGAATTTTTAAAAGCAAGTGATTTTATTTTTTTTGAAGTATTGAAAGCAAACATATTTCTACTTGATATGATGAGGTTAGTTTTTAGACTGCATTAATAGCCATTTTTGTTTTTATTAATACATTTAACATTTAACATACTTTTAAAATAAAAATTGGCAACTGCCATGTTGGGTTTGTAGCTCTCTCACTGGATCAAATGATAATTACATTCTTTACGAGGTTATGAGGCTATAAGGCTAGAACTTGCGAGTGTGAATTGGGATGACATTTTTGAAGGGAAATGTACTCTGGAGATGTGGTCGGTGTTCAGGGATCTCTTGCAGGATGTTAGGGATACATTTGTCCTGGTGAGACAGAGAAAGAATGGCAGGGTGAAGGAACCATAGTTGACAAGAGAGGTGGAACATCTAGTTAGGAGGAAGAAGGCAGCATACATAAGGTTTAGGCAGCAAGGATCAGATAGGTCTCTTGAGGAATATAGGGTGGCAAGGAAGGAACTTAAAAGGGCTGAGGAGAGCAAGAAGGGGACATGAAAAGGTCTTGGCGAGTAGGGTTAAGGAAATTTTTCACCCAAGGCATTTTTCACTTATGTCAAGAGCAGAAGGTTGATGGGAGTAAAGGTAGGACCGATTAGGGATAAAAGTGGGAAGATGTGCCTGGAAGCTGTGGAAGTCGGTGAGGTCTTCAATGAATACTTATCTTCAGTATTCACCAAGGAGAGGGGCCTTGATGACGCTGAGGACAGTGTTGGTAAGGTTAATGTTCTAGAGCATGTTGATATCAAGAGAGAGGATGTGTTGGAGCTGTTAGAAAATATTGGGACCGATAAGTCCCTGGGGACTTATTCCCCAGGCTGCTCAACGAGGCGAGGGAGGAGACTGCTGAGCCTTTGGCTAGGATCTTTGAGTCCTCGTTTTCCACGGGAACGGTACCAGAGGATTGGAGGGTGGCAAATGTTGTCCCCTTATTCAAAAAAGGTGGTAGGGATAATCCAGGGAATTATAGACCAGTGAGCCTTAAGTCTGTGGTGGGCAAGCTGTTGGAAAGGATTCTTAGAGATAGGATCTATGGGCATTTAGAGAATCATGATCTGATCAGGGACAGCCAGCATAGCTTTGTGAAGGGCAGATCATGTCTCACAAGCCTGATAGGGTTCTTTGAGGAGGTGACCAGGAAGATTGTTGAGGGTAGTGTAGTAGATGTGGTCTACATAGATTTTAGTAAGGTGTTTGACAAGGTTCCACATGGTAGCCTTCTTCAGAAGGGCAAGGGATCCAGGGAGGCTTGGCCGTGTGGATTCAGAATTGGCTTGCCTGTAGAAAGCAGAGGGTTGTGGTGGAGGGAGTGCATTCGGATTGGAGGGCTGTGACTAGTGGTGTCCCACAAGGATCGGTTCTAGGACCTCTACTTTTCGTGATATTTATTAATGACTTGGATGAGGGGGTGGAAGGGTGGGTCAGCAAATTTGCAGATGACACAAAGGTTGGTGGTGCCGTGGACAGTGTGAAGGGCTGTCGAAGCTTACAGAGGGATATTGATAGGATGCAGAGCTGGGCTGAGAAGTGGCAGATGGAGTTCAATCTGGAGAGGTGTGAGGTGGTACACTTTGGAAGGACAAACTCCAAGGTAGAACACAAAGTTAATGGCAGGATTCTGGGTAGTGTGGAGAAGCAGAGGGACTTGGGGATCCATATCCACAGATCCCTGAAAGTTGCCTCACAGGTGGATAGGGTAGTTAAGAAAGCTTATGGGATGTTAGCTTTCATAAATTGAGGGATTGAGTTTAAGAGCCGTGAGGTAATGATGCAGCTCTATAAAACCCTGATTAGACCACAACTGTGTCCAGTTCTGGTCGCCTCATTATAAGAAGGATGTGGAAGCATTGGAAAGGGTGCAGAGGAGGTTTACCAGGATGCTGCCTGGTTTAGAGAGTATGCATTATGAGGAGAGACTAAGGGAGCTAGGGCTTTATTCTTTGGAGAGAAGGAGGACGAGGGGAGACATAATAGTGGTGTACAAAATATTAAGAGGAATAGATAGAGTGGACAGCCAGCACCTCTTCCCTAGAGCACCAATGCTCAATACAAGAGGGCATGGCTTTAAAGTAGTGGGTGGGAAGTTCAAGGGAGATATCAGAGGAAGGTTTTTTACCCAGAGAGCGGTTGGTGCATGGAATGCGCTGCCAGGGGAAGTGGTGGAGGCAGGTACATTGGTCAAATTCAAGAGATTACTAGGTAAGCATATGGAGGAATTTAAAATAGAGGGATATGCGGGAGGAAGGGGTTAGATAGTATTAGGCGAGGATTAAAGGTCAGCAGAACGTTGTGGTCCGAAGGGCCTGTATTGTGCTGTACTGTTCTATGTTCTTACCTAGTAAGAACATGTTGTTTTCACTAAGTAAGTGTAAAACTACAATATATTGAATGCAATCAGAGCAGAACAATCCTGTGTTTGGAAAAATAAGAGATGAAAACTAATGTTTTTCCTTGATGTCAAAAGTGAAGGAACTTTGAGAGCTGTGGGATATGTCCTCAACATCTAATATTGAAGAATTACTCAGTGATTGTATCAAACTTCTGGACTTTGCAAGGCATAGATTACGGAGACCAGTGATCCAGGACAAATAATATTAATATTTACATCAATCAAAAAAACATTTTTTTTAGTTTTTGTGCTTTTGATAGAAAAGAGCCAGGCTTTCTTTGGTATCCATAGAGTTTTTTTTCCAACATGAAAAAGATTAATCTTCATCCATCATTAGATGTATTTCAAAAAGCAATACTTTTGTTGGCAACACTAAAACAAAATCCATTAAAAAACTTTGAAAGTCTGTCAAACATCTCAATGTTAAATGTAATTGCTATATATATGGTCAAGAGAAATCATCCCATAGTATTGCTAATATGTAGAGAAAATTTTATGGCAGTGAAATATCTATTCCTATTTTTAGGGTGAGAGGAATACACAATATTTCCTGCACACAGCAGAAAGGTCTATCTCATTGCCAAAAGCCACACTAAAATACAATGATACAATAACAGATGTTCCTACCCTTCCAGTCAGCAGGAAATTGGTGTAGAATGATGAAGAGAAGGATGTGAAGCAGAACTCTTAGAATCGTGAAACCAAAAGAGGTGGTTTCGGGAAATCCAGAAGTGCATTCAAGTTGTTAAAAGGTAAAACTAGTTAATTGGCTGATGAGAAATTTGTATCAGATTGCAATGGGAGTGTATGTATCGGGCGGGGGGGGGGGGGGAGCGGTGTTGAGGGAATTGGAAAAATTTTCTATTAAAATAGGTCTAAAACTTTGCAATGAATTTAGCTAAAGCTTCATCTTTTTTATATAGTCAAACTTTATAATATATTCAAATATAGTCGTTTAAACATTCATGCAGGTGATCTTTGTTTTTTAGCTCCATACAGTAGAGCTATTTATACAGATGCAAAGGTATATGTGAGACTTTGAACGATGGTCTCAGAATGTAAAATTGTCCCCATTACAGTATTTCAGCTATTCAGAGATTAAATGTAGTTGTTAGATGTGATGCTAAGGTAAAGTTTTTTCTTCCTCCCTAGCTATTAATTGCACAATTTGTGGAAGCTCATGAGAATGTAGGAACTTAAGAAATAGAAGTAGGAGGAATAACCCATTCAGCCCCTTGTATCTGTTCTCCCATTCAATAAGATCATGACTGACCTTTTACTTCACTGCCACTTTCTTGAATTACCCCCATATCCCTTGATTCCCTTAATAATCATGCTATGTTGGCGCGGAAATGTGGCGACACTTGCCCCCAGAACACTCTACGTGAAAGATGCATTTCACTGTGTGTTTCAATGTACATGTGACTAATAAAGATATCTTATCTGATCTGATCTGAAAAAAAAATTTATTTCTGTCCTGAATGTGCTGGCTGACTGACTGACCCACCATAGACCTCTTGGTAGAGAATTCTAAAGACTCAGTATGCTTTGTGCAAAGAAATTTCTTCTTATCTCTGTCGTGAAGGTTGACTCACTGTCCTGAGACTGTGCCCTCTTGTTTTAGACACCCAACCAGGAAAAACATTAACTCCACATCTACCCTTTTAAATCCCATAAAAAAAATTCTTATGTCTCAATGAGATCAACTCCCATTCTTTGAAACTTAAGAGTTTTGAAGTTCCTGTTAATCTCCTCATACAACAAACCCTCTGATCCCAAGAATCCATCAGATGAATCTTTCTTGGACCCTCTTTATTAAAAGTATATCCTTCCTTGTATAAAGGGAGATCAAGTCTATATACAATTTTCCAGATGCAGCCTTTCCAGTTTCCTATATAATTGGAGCAAGACGTTGCTACTCTTGCACTCAAATCCTCTTGCAATAAAGGCAAATGTACCATTTGTCATAGTGTCTTAAGAGTTGGAGAGCACAGAAAGAGGCCCTTTAGCCCACTCTGTCTATGCTGACTATCATGCCTATCTATATTAATCCCACTTGCTTGCATTAATTTCATATCCCTGTATCTCCTGCTCATTTAAGTACCTGTCAAGATTCCTCTTAAATGTTGTTACGGTTCCTGCCACCATCGCCTCATTCCAGATACTCTTTGTATGAAAAAATTACCACTCAGGCCCCTGTTAAACTTCCGTCTCACTTTAAACCTATGCCCTCTAGCTTTAGACACTCCTTCCTAATTGCTTGCTGTTTCTGAATGTTAACATTCAGGGATTCATCTGTCTGATCACCAACACCATGCAGTCAGAGAAAACAAACCAGGCTATCCAATCTCCCTTCATAACTGAAACTCAATCCAGGCAATACACTGGTGAATCTCCTCTGTACTCTCTTCAATGCAATCCTATAACTTGTCTCCTTTCTTGAAGATGGTCACAGTAATGCCATCTCAGAGATTCAAGGATGTGTAAAAGCCTCCTTGAAGTACTGTGACATTCCTACTGACTCATGGGAATCTCTGGCTCATCACCACTCAGAGTGGAGAAGGGGGATTTGAGATGGCATTGAGAACCTTGAGCCCATACATTGGGAGCATGCATAGGCCTTGCATAAGTGACCGAAATGGCACATCCCCTCACAGACTGCCTTGTCGTGCATCTCCTGCCCTGTTTGTGGGAGAGTCTATGGTTCTCACATTGGCCTGATTAGCCAACTTCCAGGATGGAAGCAAGTCATTCTCAATTATGAGGGACTGCCCAAGAAAATGAATTTTTGTAGCAATGTAGTACAGTAGGTCAAGTCTTTCAATCAAGTTTTTCTTTTCCGCTTAACTGTTGGGTACATAACACAACGTGCCTCGGGAAAACCATATTAAAAATTCTAATTGAATTTTCAATTATTTTACAAACAACAACAATATTTTGCAATATCAAACCTTGGGTAAATCCTGAATAGGAACACCACCAATTGCAGCAAGAACACTGAGCCCATCAAGATTCATAATATACCAGTAATACCATTAACATAAATAAAACAAATTACCTGAGCTTTAAGATTCACAAAGTATACTTTAATATTGTATTTTTTTGTAGGACAACTACAGCCCTGTTGATGTGTAGCTACGCTATGAATAAGAAAGAGTCAAACATGGTTGATTGAACTTGCCTTTGGAAGTGGTGGAACATCTGGGATGAACCTCTGCTTGGACATCACCAGGTGTAATACTACAATGGGTCTTTTAGAGATGCGACACACTTTTAAAAATTGCCTAGATCCAGAGAACATGGGCATTACCATCCACATTCTTAACACATAAACAGCAGGAGTGACACTATGGAATGTGAACAATTTTTACACTGTTGGAAGTGCACCAGTAAAATGGCTGACAATGGTTAAGGTAAGTAGCTCTCCTATTTTTAAAAGTCTATGGTCAATAGATCTAAATTACGTACTGTAGAATATTTTTGTTAACTCAAATGGATTTAAAATAACATCTAATGTCATCCAGCATGGAGACAAGGCCATTCAGACCCCCACGTCCACACTGACCCGTGGGGCACCCACCTGTATTAAATCCCATCTTCCAGCAACCTGGTCCATAGCCTTCCATGCCTGGGCAATTCAGTACTATCTAGACACTTCATTATGTAACTTATGTTAATTTAAGTTTATGTTAATTATGTTTGTAATGTTCTGTGCTACTGCTGCCAACAGCTAATTTTCATGGCATGTATACCCTGGGTATGTATGCTTAGGACAATAAACTTGAACTTAAATGCTGTATACAACTCTCCTTCCACAATCCTCTCTCAGATAGTACATTCCAGGTACTTGCCACTCTCTGGATGGAAAAGGTCCCCTCTCTCACCCTTTACCGTAATTCTACATTGTCTTGTTTTATCTACCTCTGATATGGGGGAAAGCTTCCTCAGTCTAACCTATCTACAACCACCATAATAATATCATATACTGCAATTGTGTCCCCTCGTAACCTCCTCCGTTCCAAGGAAAACAGACCGGAGCCTCTCCAGCCTCTCCTCATGACTAAAACGCTCCATGGCCAGGCAACATCCTAGTGCATCTCCTCGGCACCCTCTCCAGCACCATCACGTCTTTGATATCCTCAGTTCCAGTTGCAGGAGAACTCGTGCAACAAATTGTTCGATACCTCATCTTTTGTAAATTACAATTCCACATCCAAAAAGGAAAGGAAAGATGCTGGAACGGAATAAAACCCGAAAATGTTGGAGGTAGGCGGCAGGTCTTTTAATTCCAGGTTTTAGTCGCAGCCACGCTAATTAAAAGAAACAATTTAGGGCAACATTTTTGGTTAAAATGCATATTTGCAAATATTTGGGCACGTGCCTCCTATAATGCCGAGAACTGGATGCTTACCTATATAATTTGCATCAATAAAAACAAAAGTGTATTTTTTTTTTGTGCGCGTAACCAAGGAGATTTACATACCGATACAGCTTTCCAGGAAAAGCAAGGTAACTCCTCCGACGTTTCTTTTATCAGCTGCGAGCAGTGGTTGAAAACGGTATGCTTTGGTTTCAGGGACGTTTCCACCCGCAGGACAACTCAGTTTGGAATCGCTGCGCTCACAGGGGACACTGGGAACTCCACATGCGGGGCTGGGCTTCCATACCACCAGTGTAGCTGGAAACGTTTCAGACCAGTACCGAATGGACAGTTTGCCGCAAGTTTGTGGAGACAATGGTGTGTTTCAGCATCGAATAGTAACACACACGTCAAAAGAAAGTGCAATTGTCTACGCGTGCAAATACAAATTTAAGCACTTTTACCCCTTTTGAGGGCCTGTGTGACTCTGCGGCATTGTTGCCATTTCCTACATGTGTAAACATTGGGAGTGACATGTAGAGTTAATGTTGAGGTATAAAATGGAAAGTAGACTACATTTGAAGGGAGGTTTTGAGGACACAGCCAATTGAAGTGTGAGCAATGTTGCAATGAACTCCTGCATCTCATTGTCCAACACAGTGCCCAGAATTTCATTTTGTGGCATGCCCCTTTGATTTTACTTTTCTCCTCAAATGTTTGTACCACGTGTTTGTTTGTGGGATATGGCTATTGACGGCCCATGTCATCATTAGTGCCTGTCCTAATTGCCCCTGAACTGAAGAGGCAAACACAGGAGTGAGACTCTAACCAGGCCTGGAATCGATGGCATGAAGATTGGTGGTGTTGACAATGAGGAAGGTAGCCTTGGGCTACGGAATGATATTGATCAGTTGGTACAATGGGGGAGAAATGGGAGATTGAATTTAATCCTGAAAAATGTGAAATAGTAATTTTTAGGAGGACTAATAAGGCCAGGATACACACAATGAATGATAGAAACTAATGAGGAACAGAGGGACCTTGGTATAATGTCCAAGAATCATTGATGCAACAGCACTGGTTGATAAGGTGTTAAGAAGGTATTTGTGATACTTGCTTTTATGAGCTGGGGCATAGAATATAGGAGCAGAGAGGTTATGATACAACTACATAAATCATTTGTTCAGTCACAGCTGGAATACTATGTGGAGTTTTGACTGCCACATTATAGGAAGGATGTAATTGTACTGGATATGGTGGAGAGGTGATTCACCACAATGTTGCCTGGGATGAACCATTTCATCTATGAAGAGAGGACTGGATAGGCTGGTTTTGTTTTCTTTGGATTAGAGGAAGTCTGAAAGGGTGGCCTGATTAAGATATGGAAAATTACGAAGGCCATAGATCGGGTAGGTAATAAGGAACAACAAACAATCTGCTGGAGGAACTCAGCAGGTTGAGCAGCATCTGTGGGGGGAAAGAAACTGTCAACATTTTGGGTCAAAACCCTGCATCAGGGTTCATCAGCAGATTGTTTGCTGCTCCAGATTCCAGCATCTGCAGTCTCTTGTATCTAGATTATAAGGAACTCTTTCTGCTTAGCAGAGGTGTCTATAATCAGCGGGGATAGGTTTAAGATAAGGGGTAGGGGATTTGAGGATATTTTTTCATCCGGGGGTGGTTGAAATCTGGGACACTGTCTGAGGGAGTGGTGAAGACAAGTACTTTCACAGCATTTAAGTATTTAATGAACAATTGAAACACCATAGTATAAGAAAGTTAAGGGCTGAGTGCTGGGAAATTGGATTAACGTAGATAGGTACTTAATGACCAGCATGGACACTGTGTGCTGAAGGGCCTGCTTCCGTGCAGTATTACATTGACTCTATAATCACCAGGTAAGGATGCTAGATTTCATTTCCTGTAGTATATTAGAGAAACAGGTGGGTTTTTATGACACTACAGTATTTTAAAGGCTACTGCTACAGAGGCTAACTTTTTAAATTCTATATTTTACATAATCATTTGAATTTAAATTCCCATCTGCAATGGTAGAAATTGAATTCATGTCTCTGGTTCAGTGGTCCAGAACTGTAGCTGCTAGTCCAGTAACTTCTTCACTATGTTACTACCCTGCACATTGTTGGATGTGTAAAAGGTAGCTTCAGTTGTTCCCTTTCTAACCTGGAGATTTAGTTTAATCTGCAGGAACACAAATCTGGTCATTAGGAGGCTCTGCACATCATAAATCTTAGGTATAACTTCTTGTGGTGTTTACTTCATTTCATTTGTACAATTGCAGCACTTTCTTGAAACGTGGGCAGATTGACAGTGAATCATGCGTCTAATAGCAGAGCTAAATGTTTACTGTGCTGCCCACATTTAATCCAGAGATTTGTAGTCTTTTACAACTCTCAAGACACTTTCCTTTTCACAAATTGCTGGGAACAGAATGTACTTTAAACTCACCTCCCTTTTACACTCCCACCTGTTCCCTACACTCATTAGCAAATTCTGGATCTGGGATGGTGTAAATTATCAGAGCTGAGCAATACTACCTTGTTTGCACTGCTCTGCAGCCATGAAAGCTAAAGAAGAAAATTGCATTTATCAATTCCATCACAATTTGGCAGGAATGAGATAGGTGAGGAATTAAAAGTGGATTTATTCCTTTCCTGCCTAAATGTGTCCAACTTAATTTTCCAATCACAGCAACCATGAACACCCACCAAATCCACCTCTTTATCTATGACATTAGGTTTCATGGACTTTATATGTGCTTAATGAGGTCTGTGTGAAGACTTCTATGTTGGGATGGAGCTTCCAGCAGCAACCAAGGCGGAAGAGGCCCAGAACATTGAGTGTTTTTCTTTATCCTTGCTTCGTGGGCTACAAGGAGCAGAAGGCTGCCTTCATTCTCCACAAAGTAACCTTTGAGGTCCCCTTCCCAAGGTTCTCCCTTCCCTCCAGCCCTGCGTGAGATTCACCTCCCAACACATTTACTTCACGCCAGACAGTATTCCATTGTCTTCCTGGTGCTGGACTCCCTTGCCAAACCTGAACTGTCAAGAAGCTACATTTTACCAAGTTTATGTCACCAGCTGGCAGCAGGAGTTTCCTCAGGGCCACACCACCCTGGCATTCTATTCCCCACCTCCACACTTTACAGCAATTTGTGGAATGCATTTAAGAAGGCCTGTGTCCCAAGATGGTCCCCTATCTTAGTCCCCAGTAGACTTGGCTTTACTCAGATTGAATTTCGCCGGGAAGTGCGCACAATCATCCATTGTAATTTCAATGGAAAATCTGTAGAAACGGCACCAAGACTGTATGTGCTATTTCTCTTAAGTGTGACAAATCACACACCAAGGTTATGATCAACAATTAGGAGACAATCCCCTGACTCCAGCTCTTTGTCTTAAATGAACCTGAAGTGATAATACTGATCAAGAACAAGTTGAATCTTCCTCTAGTTATCACTGAGCTCCAAGTTAGTGGCAAAGCTGCCTTTAATTGCTCAGTCAGGAAATACATAGCTGTGTTTATATTGGGTTACTTTATTCAATATCCCCTTTCCCCACCTCCAGCCACACATTTCTACCCTGGATCATGCTACTGTGCTGCATTAGAATGGCAGAATAATGCAGCTTCTGAACAGCTGCACAAAAATACCCTGGCACCCCCACCAGGAGGAAAGGTTCCCAATTGGAAGAGTTCCCAATGCTCACTCAGTTGCCTCACTTAAGAACTAGAGTCATCTAACAAAATACTCGGTGCTTTCAGATCCCACCATAAAATAAACTTTGTGCAGAAACACTATTTAAAGTAAACACAGTAGTGTAGCGGTTAGCATAACACTTTACAGTGCCAGCGACCTGGGTTCAATTCTGGCTGCTGTCTGAAAGGAGTTTGTATGTTCTCCCCGTGTCTGCGTGGGTTTCCTCCGGGTGCTCCAGTTTCCTCCCACATTCCAAAGATGTGCAGGTTAGGAAGTTGTGGGCATGCTATGTTGGTGCCAGAAGCATGGCGACACTTGCGGGCTGCCCCCAGAACACTCTACGCAAAAGATGCCTTTCACTGTGTGTTTCGATGTACATGTGACTAATAAAGATATCTTATTTTATAAAATCTGTAAGACAACCAATAAATCTTAACATTTCAGGACTGTAAATACTTTTTGTGGCAAACAAGTCAGCTATTAATTATAGAATCTAAAAGTTTGTTGTACAAAAAGAAGCTATTTGGCCCACTGTGTCCATGTTAACCAAAATGAAAGCTCGCCAGCGAAATACCTTGTGGATTAATGCACATTTAAATGTTTGTTCAAGTACCTTCTTACATTTCTGCCTCCACTTCCCTTTCAGCCAATGAGGTCCCGACCTCCTCTGCTTTCTGGGTGAAAACTTTGTTCCTCTAATCATGCTGCCAATTTTCGTAAGTCTATGACACCTAGTTAAGGGAAATGGGCCTTTTGCACCTGCTTTGGCTAAAATGTCCCCTCAGCTTTCTCTGTTCAAAGGAAAATAACTCCATCCCAATTAATCTTTCCTAATAACTAAAACTCTTCCCAACCTACTTAGGAAATCTCCTCTGCACTTCTACTCTGCATAATCCTCTCTTACCGTGGTGGCCAGAACTGCAGGCAGTACTCTAGACGTGGCCTAACATTTTTTTGCACAGATGGAGCATGTTTACATAGTTCCCTGGTTTCACTACCAAAAGAGAATATCCAGTATGACTTACCCACCAATGCTGTCTTTAGGGATCTGTGCATGGACACTCCAAGATCCCTCTGTTCTTCCAAATTTCTCAGTGTCTTGCTTTGCTTGACCTCCCTAACTATATTACCTTGCACTTCTCTGGACTGAATTCCATTTAACGATATTGATATCTTAACACAGTCTATAGCTTTTTGTTCTTAGTAGCAGCACAATGCCAGTTTTTACATTTTCTGCTAACCTTCCTTCCATCATAAGGTCAGAAATGGGGATGTTCACTGATGATTGCACAGTGTTTAATTCCAGTTGCAACTCCTCTTAAAAGGTATACAAACAGGATCGAGACAATTATCAGGCTTGGGCTGGTAAGTAACAGGTAACATTCACTCCACACCAGTGCCAGGCAATGACATCTGTAATAAGATGTAGTCTAACCACCTAATTGACTAGAAACTCCACCTGATTAGCCATAAAAATACAGTAGCTACCAAAAGCAAGTTGGAGGTGTATATCTTCTTGTGACTGACTTACCTGCAGACACCATCTTCTACCAGTCAGATTTACAGTGGAATGGTTTCCTTTGGTTGGAATATTGCAGCTCCAACAACACCCAAGAGGCCCAACATCATCCAGGGCAAAGGGGCACACTGAATAATGGCCCATCCTCCTCCCTAAATATTCAACCTTTTGATCCCAACACACTGTGGGTATAATGTACATCATCTATAAAATGCACTGCAGTTAGTCGCCTAAACTTCTCTGGTGGCACCTCCCAAACCTGTGACCTCTACCACCTGGAAAGAAAAGAGCAGCAGCATTCCAAACTCTCACCAACAGAGGGTGGTCTCTATGTTACACAACTTCTTGACTTGGAAATATACCTCCATTCCATCACTGTCACTGGGTCGAAATCCTGCCACTCCCTTCGCAGCAGCACTGTGGAAGTACCTTCACCAGTTCAAGTATGTGGCTCTCTTCTACCTTCCTGAGTGCAATTAGCAAAAGGCAATAAATAATGAACTTGTCAGTGACAGCCAAATCCAAGAGAAATGAATAAAAAGAAATAGGCTGAAAGCAGTGGACTATCACTTAGCGCGGTGGATCTCCACTGTACCCATCCAGTCACTAAACACTCATCATCTATTAAGTTTGATTCCTGTCATGTGGCAAACATAAAACATAAAGAACAGAAGCAGAAATGGACCATACAGCTCCTTAAGCCTATTCCATCATTCAATAAGATCATTTTCAAAGTTACTTTCCCACTTATCTCCATATCCATTGAGTTTACAGGTCCACTAGCTACGTATTAAATCTGGTTGATCAGTGTAATGCTCTGTCATTCACCTTCATAACAATCAATGGTTCTTCTTTTTCATAAGTCAGCCCCTTTTTCATTTGAACATTGTCGATACAACCTCTGTATTGCAATCTTCACTTATGCTGAGAATGGTAGAAATTTTGGAAATTCCTTTAAATTCTTATTTTCATTTTGGTTATTCAACATTAAATTTATTCTTTTAAGATCTGGCGATATGGCCTTTTATAGCACCTTGCTGACATTTTCCTTGTCTGAACCAGCATTCAGGGAGCATGCTTTCCCTCCACACTGTTAATTGCCTTTATTTATCTTTTTTAAAGCAGTCCAGTTTGCTCAGAACAGTGTGTTTTACCACTTGTCCACCATGCTCACTGTCAGACAGAACTTGCAAGTCCTGCATATTTTTACTTGCTGATTCCACTGCTTAGGCAATTTTCAATGTGTTCCTCAAAGGTCAGATTATCTCTGATAGCAACTTTTTTTTGCATCCAGTCATCATCAATTCTGCATTCTAACCTGCCTATGAGAGCATGTTGCTGTAATTACTGTCTGTGATAACTTCCTCAATTCGGCTACATACTCAGCCACTGTTCTGTTAGATTCCCCAACTGTGAATCAAACTTACACCTTTGCCTGATCTTATGTGGCTTTGGGTTAAAGTGATTCTCCACCAATCCACCAATTCCTTAAGTATTTTGTGACCTGTTTTCTTCAGGCTCAGCAGGTTTCTCACTAAACTACATATTTACAAAGATTACAATACAATACAAAGATTGGTGGTGTTGTGGATGGCATAGAAGATTGCCAAAGAATACAGTAGGATACAGATTAGTTGCAGATGTAGGTGGAGAAATGGCAGATGGAATTTAATCTGGCCAAATGTGAGGTGTTGCACTTTGAGAAATCAAATATAAAGGGGAAAGTACACTGTTTATGGCAAGAATGTTAACAGTGTTGATGTACAGAGGGATCTTGGGGTCCATGTCCATAGCTCCCTGAAAGTAGTTGCACAGGTTGATAGGGTGGTAAAGAAAGTGTATTGTATGCCTGCCTTATTAGTCGGGGCATTTGAGTTTCAAGAGTCGGGAAGTTATGTTGCAACTTTCTAAAACTCTAGATAGGCCGCATCTGGAGTATTGCATTCATTCTATTATAGGAAGGCTGTGGAGGCTTTGGAGAGGGGATAAGTTCAAAGGAAGATGTGCGGGGCAAGTTTTTCACACAGAGTGGTGGGTGCCTGGAATGCACTGCAAACGATGGTAGTGGAGGTGTTTAAGAGGCTTCTTAGAGAGGCACGTGGATGTGCAGAGGGTGGAGGGATGTGGATGTTGTGTAGGCAGAAGGGATTCATATAGTTAGGCACTTAATTACTATTTTTATTAGGAACATCGTGCGCTAAAGGGCCTGTTCCTATCCTGTTCCTATGTTCTAGGTTCTATGTTGGACCTCCTCACACACCAGTAAGGAAAGACCTCTGTTTATTTTCATCAACAATGCTATTTACATGATAGAAATGTGACTGTATCTCACAATATTCCTCCATGTATGGATTTGAGAGCCAAGTGCTAAAGCAAATGGTTGTTAGACTTCCCTTCTGTCCCACCATTTTTTTCTCTTAAGTCCTACTGACTTTGGGAACAATTTTCCTCACCATCAATGTGCTACATCTTAACACAGAATAGACAGAAGCTGAGTTTCATCCTTTTTGAAGTTGATTTATTTCTTTCAAGCTTCCTGAGTGCATGTGTCTGCCAACACAACCCCTGCAGAGACAGCAAAAAATGGTGCCTGGCAAACAGCAAAACAGTGATGCAAGAAAAGCCCCCAAAAGCACCATGGCTCCCTGCTGCCATGGAGGCGAAAACTGTCAGCTATATACACTTGATTATGTATATGACATAAATTCTATAAAACGGGTACTCAATTGTCAATGGAGAAGTAAGCTAACACCTTCTTTTCCATTTTCTTCAACTGATGCTTCAAAGAATTTCGTGAGGTTCAACAAACTAAATGAGCTTTAGGATGTGGTTATATTGTACTAATTTCTGAGACTGGCAACTGCAAATTGCAAAGTGCAGCCAGCATGACCCATGTTGTATTGCGGGTTACAAAACCTTGACTCCAACCCAGGGAGGCACAGCCTATGTACACTTACATTCTGTCAGTACTGTTTTCAGAGCAAGCACGGCTGTAAGCTTGTAAACAGGTCCATCTGACTCCTTTTGCATGTAAATAAACTTATTGGTACCCATGCCTGCAGATACCAATGCCCTTGCCTTACTGCCTCTCCACCTCTTTTTCCTTCTTTAAAATGCTTCTTAAGGGCCACCTCCAGCCAAGCTTTTGTTCATCTACCCTCACATCTTCCTGTCACTCAGGACTCAAACATTGATATCATTCCTGTGAAGTGCTTTAAGGTCTCCTGCAAATAAATGTTGTAAATAAATGCATTTTAGAAACAAAAACAGATGCCGTAAATCTGAACTATGAGGGACAAAATGCTGGAAGTAACCAAGATGCCAGCCAGCTTCAGCCAGAGAGAGAAACAAAGTTAATAGTTCAGTTGACATTTTTTCTTTGCATATAAGTATTGTTTGCCGTTGTTGTTGCTCTTCACACAATGTCAAGCCAAGACATACGAGGCAGCCTCCTCCACAGGATTTTCTGTCTGCTAAATTTACATCTGGTCAGGATCTGTCAGTATTTATGCCAACACATGTACAAACAAAACATTGTCCTTGTCAGTATTATGAAGGGGGTGACTTTTCTGAAGCTAAAATTGAAGTTCTATTGATGCCACACTTCTTATTTGAAGGGTATACTTGCCTTGGAGGCCAGTGAAAAGATTTGCTGGACTGATTACTGAGGTGAAGAGGTTGTCTTACAAGTAAATATTGAGTAGATTGGGCCTATACTCTCCAGAGTTTTAAAAATGTAAGAGGTAATCTAATGGAAACATATATGATTTTGAGGTGAACAATTAGAAAATGCTGGAATAATTTAGTAGGTCAAGCAGCAAAAGTGGTGAGAGAAACTGAATCAATGTTTTAGGTTAAGGACTTTTCATCAAAACATTTTGGATCAACATATGAACTGAACATCAATAAATCCTTGTGTCTAAAGCTTTCAACCATACAGTCATTTAATACCATCTGCAAACTTCTTCACCGTGTCCTCTATATACACAGTACAAAAAGCAAGGGACAAGGACTGTGAGGATATTATCCCTGTTGGGAATTTAGAACTAGGGGGCCAGTCTTAGGATTAAAGGACAGCTAATATATAAGTTAATATTCAGAAGTAGTATTTACAAAATGTTCATGAGATGCGACAGAACCTCTGAGCATCAATAAAACTAAATTTGGCAGTGCACTAAATTAATCTAATGTGTAGTCAAACAGCTTGACGCAGATTCCCTCAGAAAATACCCACCGCAGCTCCCCTCTAAGATCAGAGCAGAATCTAACACTTGAGTCACAGTTTGTGGCTTTGCAAAGTGCAAAAATACTTGAATTACTGCAACCTTAGATTGTACATTAAGGAAATAGTTAAGAAATTTCTGTCTGCTAACAATTTTTTCATCTTAAAAATGAATGGAAACCTGATTGAGATGCTACGTTTTGGTACAATGTGCACTCCTAAGCTATTGAAGACATTCAGTTGCTATTTTAGAGGATAATAAAAGATGTATTATTTGGAGAATTAATGCCTAATTAGTTTAAATTTGCTTTGTAATGAAGTGCTCTATACAGTAATGTCTCTCAGTTTGTTAATGTTAAGACTCTCATCACAAAAAGTTCCATCGAGTCTCCAGTGAGAGTAAGTACATCTGTTACAATTAAAAGTCATAATAATATATTTGAAAGGAGTAATAAACCAATGACCATATAATTTATAAAAACATCAAGTTTTTAGACACAATACTTAATTTTTGAATTAATATTTATCATTAATTTTCAATTTTTAGACGTTTGTACATGAATCTTTGCATTAGAATGGAAAATAGATTGTTCTTATTAGTGAATGACAAACCAGTATTCCCACACTGATTATTAATTTCCATTAATATTTTTATTTATTTTGAAAATTGGCTTCTGGAATTTGAATGCCAACAGACATTGTCCAATGCAGACTCCCCTGAACCAGGTGTACTAGTCAGCTCCTGCTCTTCAAGTATACAGTTATCCCTGATTGTTGTAACAGCTATGAGTTGAATTGCAAAATAATGGAACCTAAATTGTACTTCAAACTCTAATTTGTGACACTTTCCTATAAGTAAGAAAGGAATCATTAATTAATTTGACCCTGGGGTTTAAGTTACAATTTTCAGTGATCCTTTTATTATTACCATTAATACAGGTTTATGGAGGGAAAATATATACAGTTGCAGAATTATGATAAATTTTCAGATCAGGACAAACAATTACCTTTTTAAAATATATTTATTTCATGCTGTTAATGATGGCTAATGTTGTGCCTTTATTTAAGAAGAGCTGCAAGGACAAGCCAGGGACTACAAGCTGGTGAGCCCAACATCAGTGGTGGGAAAGTTATCAGAGGGGATTCTGAGGGACACGATCTACCAGCATTTGCAAAGGCAGGGACTGATAAGTGATAGTCAGTATGGCTTTGTGCGTGGGAAATCATACCTTACAAATTTGATTGAGTATTTTGAGGAGGTAACAAAGAAGGTTGATGAGGGCAGGGCAGTAGACATTGTCCACATGGACTTTAGCAAGGCCCTTGACGAGGTCCTGCATGGCAGACTAGTCTGGAAGGTCAGATCACATGGGATCCAGGGTGAGCTAGTGAATTGGATTTAAAATTGGCTTGGTGGAAGGAGACAGAGGGTAGTGGAGGGTTGTTATTCAGAATGGAAGCCTGTGATGAGTGGTGTGCCACAGGGATTGGTGCTGGGACCACTGTTGTTTGTCATCTATATTAACAATTTGGATCACAATGTTGTTAACAGGGTTAGTAAGTTTGTGGATGACACCAAAATTGCTGGTGTACTGGACAGTGAAGAAGGTTATCTAAGAAAACAACAGGATCTAGATGAACTGGAGAAGTGGGCCAAGGAATGGCAGATGGAACCTAACTTGGACAAGTGTGAGTTGTTGCATTTGGTCAGTTAAACCAGGGCAGGACTTGCACAGTAAATTATAGGGGTGTTCCCCTAGGGTTCAGGTACATAGTTCCCTGAAAGTGATGACACAGGTAGACAGGGTAGTGAAGAAGGTGTTTGGCATGCTTGCCTTCATTGGTCAAGGTATTGAGTGCAGGAGTTGGGACGTCATGTTGCAACATGACAAGTTGTTGTTGAGACCACACTTGGAGTATTCTGTGCAGTTCTGATCATCTATCTATAGGAAGGATGTTATTAAGCTGGAAAGGGTGCAGAAAAGATTCACGAGGATGTTACTAGAAGTGGAGGGCTTGAGTTATAAGGAGAGGCTGAATAGGCTGGGACCTTTTTCCCTGGAGCATGGGAGGCTGACGTTATAGAGGTATATAAAATTATGAGGGGCATAGATAAGGTGGATGGCCACAGTCTTTATCCTGGGATAGGAGAGTCTAAAACTAGAAAGCAGAGATTTAAGGTGAGAGGGGAAAGATTTAAAAGGGACATGAAGGGATACTTTTTCACACAGAGGGTGGTGGGTATATGGAACAAGCTGCCAGAAGAAGTTGTAGAGGCAGGTACAATTACAATGTTTAAAAGATGTTTAGACAGGTAGATGTATCGAAAATGCTTATATAGGCTTATATAGGGATATAGGCAAAATGCAGGCAAATAGAACTAGTTCAGATAGACATCTTGGTCGGCATGGATGAGTTGGACCAAAAGGCTTGTTTTCATACCGTATAACTCTATGATTCCATGAACGGTTATTGATGTTGTAATGGTTGCTCTTATAGCAATGTATCTACACTAATACATTCTGGTGGAATAATTCAACATGATTTTCTTTAAAAATCTGGAATAATATTATGGAGACTCATTGGGCGCAAGAGAGTTTGTTTTCTGTGTTTAGTTATTTCAACTTCCTGACGTAGTATGTAGACAGGCCAACTAGGGGAGAGGCCATACTGGATCTAGTACTAGGCAATGAACCTGGTCAGGTGACAGATCTCTCGGTGGGCGAGCATTTTGGAGACAGTGACCACAACTCCTTGATCTTTCGCATAGCCATGGATAGGAGCAGATGATATGGGAAAGTTTTTAATTGGGGGAGGGCTAATTACGACAGTTTTAGGCAGGATCTTGGGAGCATAAATTGGGAACAGATGTTCTCAGGGAAATGCACAGAAGAAACGTGGAGGCTGCTTAGGGAACACTTGCATGGGGTTCTGGATAGGTTTGTCCCACTGAGACAGGGAAAAGATGTTAGGGTAAAAGAACCATGGTTGACAAGAGAGGTGAAACACTTAGTCAAAAGGAAGAAGGAAGCATATTTAAACTTTAGGAAGCAAAAATCAGACAGGGCTCTTGAGAATTATAAGGTAGCCTGGAAGGAGCTTAAGAAGGGACAAGAGAGCTGGAAGGGGACATGAGAAGGCCTTGGTGAGTAGAATTAAGGGAAACCCCAAAGCGTACTACACGTACATGAGGAACTAGAGTGAGGGTAGGACTGCTCAATAATAAAGGGGGAAACATGTGCCTGGAGGCAGAAGAGGTAGGGGAGATCCTTAAAGAATACTTTGCTTCAGTGTTCACTAGGGAGAGGGACTTTGACGAATGTGAGGTCAGCGTAGAACAGTCTAGTGTGCTGGAGCATGTTGAGGTTAAGAAAGAGGTAGTGTTGGAGCTTCTGAAGAACAGTAGGAGAGATAAGTCCCCGAAACCAGACGAGATATACTCCAGGTACTATGGAGGCGAGGGAAGAGATTGCTGGGGTGTTGACAATGTTATTTGCATCATCCTGGCCACAAGAGTGGGTACCAGAGGATTGGAGGATGGCTAATCTTGTTCCCTTGTTCAAGAAAGGTAATAGGGATAATCCTGGGAATTATAGACCAGTGAATCTCACATCAGTGGTGGGCAAGCTATTGGAGAGGATTCTTAGGGACAGGATTTATGAGCATTTGGAGAATCATTGTCTTATTGGGGATAGTCAGCATGGCTTTGTGAGGGCAGGTCATGCCTCATGAGCCTAATTTTTTTCGAGGAGATAACAAAACAAATAGATGAGTGTAGAGCAGTGGATGTGGTGTATATGGACTTTAGTGAAGCGTTTGACAAGGTTCCCCATGGTAGGCTCATCCAGAAAATCCTGAAGCAATTATCCATGGAGACTGGCTGCATGGATTCAGAATTGGGCTTGCCCACAGCAGGCAGAGGGTGGTAGTAGATGGAGAATTCTGCCTGGAGGTTGGTGACTAGCGGTGTTCTGCAATGGATCTGTTCTGGGACCCCTACTCTTTATGATTTTTATAATGACTTGGATGAGGAAATGGAGGATGGTTCGTAAGTATGTGGATGACACAAAGTTGGAGGGGTTGTGGATAGTGTAGAAGGTTGTCGTAGGTTACAACAGGATATAGACAGGATGCAGAGTTGGGTGGAGAAGTGTCAAATGGAGTTCAATCCAGAAAAGTGTGAAGTGATACACTTTGGAAGAACGAACATGAAGGCAGAGTACAAGGTTAATATCAGGATTCTGAGCAGTGTGGAGGAACAGAGGGATCTTGGAGTTCAAGTGCATAGATCCCTCAAAGTTTCTGCGCAAGTTGATAGGGTGGTTAAGAAGGTGTATGGTGTGCTGGCCTTCATTAGTCAGGGGATTGAGTTCGAGAGCCACGAGGTAATGTCACAACTCTATCGAACTCTGGTTAGTCCACACTTAAAGTATTGTGTTCAGTTCTGGTCACCTAGATATAGGAAGGATGTGGAAGCTTTAGAGAGGGTGCAGAGGAGATTTACCAGGATGCTGCCTGGATTAGAGAACATGTCTTATGAGGAAAGGTTGAGTGACCTAGGGCTTTTCCCTTTGGAACGATGCAGGATGAGAGGCAACTTGATAGAGGTGTATTAGATTATGAGGGGCATAGATAGAGTGGACAGCCAGCACCTTTTCCCCTGGGCAGCAATAGCCAATACCAGAGGACATCAGTTTAAGTTCAGAGGAGGAATGATCAGGGGAAATATCAGAGGTAGGTTCTTTACACAGAGTGGTGGGTGCCTGGAATGCACTCCTGGGGGTGGTTGTAGAGGCTGATACAATTGGGACATTTAAAAGGCTCTTAGATAGGCACATGAAGTAAGAAAATGGAGGGTTATGGGCTATGCAGGAGGGAAGGGTTAGATTGATCATGGAGTAGGTGTTCATATAGTTCAGCACAACGTTGTGGGCCGAAGGGCCCATACTGTGCTGTACTGTTCTATGTTCTATGTTCTAACTTTTTATTCATATTTATTGGGGCTGTTTACCATCTGACTCATTTATCTCTGTTAGATTGTGCAGTCACTTTAATACCTGTAACTTCAAAGTACAATTGATGTGCCATTGGGGTTGTCCTAGTCTAAAGCTTGCAAGCTAGTAATTGGGCATGTTATTTAGGATGTCAGTTGTGTATCAAAACAATTAAATAACAGTTTTAGTTTCTATTTAGGTTCAATGCTTCCATGACGACTTCTTCATGGTTTGACTTTGTATTGGAATTATACTCATGATGTCACAGTATAGAAGCAACATGAGGTGACCTACAGGCTCCTGCAACTCTTGTGCTCCAAAGCAAACCAGGACTTGACTCTTGAGTCTCACTCTCAACTTTGTATTGCCGTTATAGTGATAGTGTAAATTGACCCTTTAGTTATATTTCCTTTCATTTATAATTAATGAAGGAGTTGCAGATTTTTTAATAAATACCTTCACAACAATTGCTATCTTTTCCTTGATGGTACAGCATTGAATCAGTTACATGCACTGATGGAATATTCCCCAGGCTGCTCCGTGAGGTGAAGAGGAGATTGATGAGCCTTTGGCTAGGATCTTTGAGTCCTTGTTGTCCATGGGAATGGTACCGGAGGATTGGAGGGTGGCAAATGTTGTCCCCTTATTCAAAAAAGGTAGTAAGGATAGTCCAGGGAATTATAGACCAATGAGCCTTACGTCTGTGGTGGGCAAGCTGTTGGAAAGGATCCTTAGAGATAGGATCTATGGGCATTTAGAGAATCATGGTCTGATCAGGGACAGCCAACATGGCTTTGTGAAGGGCAGATCATGTATCACAAGCCTGGTAGTGTTCTTTGAAGAGGTGACCAGACAGATTGATGAGGGTAGTGCAGTAGATGTGGTAAGGCATTTGACAAGGTTCCACATGGTAGGCTTCTTCAGAAGGTCAGAGGGCATGGGATCCAGGAAAGCTTGGCCATGTGGATTCAGAATTGGCTTGCCTGTAGAAAGCAGAGGGTTGTGGTGGAGAGAATGCATTCAGATTGGAGGGCTGTGACTAGTGGTGTCCCACAAGGATCGGTTCTGGGACCTCTGCTTTTCATGATTTTTATTAATAACTTGGATGAGGGGGTAGAAGGGTGGTTTGTCAGGTTTGAAGACGACACAAAGGTTGGTGGTGTTGTGGATAATGTAGAGGATTGTCGAAGATTGCAGAAGGACATTGACAGGATGCAGAGCTGGGCTGAGAAGTGGCAGATGGAGTTCAATCCTGAGAAGTGTGAGGTGGTACACTTTGGAAGGACAAACTCCAAGGCGGAGTACAAAGTTAATGGCAGGATTCTGGGTAGTGTGGAGGAGCAGAGGGATCTGGGGGTTCATATCCACAGATCCCTGGAAGTTGCCTCACAGGTGGGTAGGGTAGTTAAGAAAGCTTATGGGATGTTAGCTTTCATAAGCCGAGGGATCGAGTTTAAGAGTCGCGAGGTAATGATGCAGCTCTATAAAACTCTGGTTAGACCACACTTAGAGTACTGTGTCCAGTTCTGATTGCCTCATCATAGGACGGATGTGGAAGCATTGGAAAGGGTGCAGAGGAGATTTCCCAGGATGCTGCCTGGTTTAGAGAGTATGGATTATGAGGAGAGCCTAAGGGAGCTAGGGCTTTACTCATTGGAGAGAAGGAGGATGAGAGGAGACATGATAGAGCTATAAAAAATATTAAGAGGAATAGATAGAGTGGACAGCCAGCACCTCTTTCCCAGGGCACCAATGCTCAATACAAGAGGGCATGGCTTTAAAGTAATGGGTGGGAAGTTCAAGGGAGATATCAGAGGGAGGTTTTTTACCCAGAGAGTGGTTGGGGCATGGAATGAGCTGCCTGGGGCAGTGATGGAGGCAAGTACATTGGTCAAATTCAAGAGATTGCTAGATAAGCATATGGAGGAATTTAAAATAGAGGGATACGTGGGAGGAAGGGGTTAGATAGTCTTAGGTGAAGTTTAAAGGTAGGCACAACATGGTGGGCCGAAGGCCCTGTATTGTGCTGTACTGTTCTATGTTCTATGCACTTCGTATAATGGATTTAAGTTATTTTTCTCCTTTTTAAAACAATACACAAATGTATTACTGATGCTTATTTTTATTCTGACACGAATACCACTGAAGATTTTAATTCTTAATTTTATGTCAAGTTCACAGTTCAGAAAATATTGTGAGATCAGTTTCAATGTGACAATTAGTGTCATGAAGTGATAGAGACAAGTAACACAGAAAGGAGGCCCTTTGACCCATTATGTCCATGCTGGCCATCAAGTACCAATCTATGTTTAATTCCATTTTCCAGCACTTGGTTTGTCTTTCTATGACATTCACCGTAAGGGAGTACTGACTTCAGTGATTCTGAACTACTTTAATCTTCAGATTTTTTGGATTCCTATTTTATTTGGCATGTGGCACAAAGACCAACCTTGGTTTGGACAAAAAAGTACACGAGATAATAAAGCTTGGAATGGGCTATTGAGGAAAGTTTAACTTGAACAATCATAAATCGAACAGCATAACCACTCCGTTCAGTCCCATAGTGGTTTGCCTGGCTCTTTCAAATATAGTCTCCCAACCCATCCAGCCTGCAAAACAAAAGTGTTTATTTCTACTCCCTGCCTTCTATCCATTAAATAAACCTCAATCTGTACAACTATCATACAGTACCCCAATACTGTGCACTCTGGTTATGTTTATTAATCAGACTATTGACCAGTTCCTTTAGCTGATGAGATGGACTCTCGACCTCACAATCTACCTTGTTTGACCTTGCACCTTATTGTCTACCTGCAATGCACTTTCCTGTAGCTGTTACACTTTACTCTGTATTCTGTTATTGTTTTTACCCTGTACTACCTCGATGCGCTGTGTAATGATCTGTAAGAACGGTATGCAAGACAAGTTTTTCACTGTACCTCGGTGCAAGTGACAATAATAAATCAATACCCATCTCCTACGTGGCACCTTATTGAATACACCTTACCAACTAATTTGCTCTTAACTATTCTGCTATTTACAACCTCAGAAAAATTCCAACAAATTTATTGAATATTTATTCCCTTTTATATATTAATATTGGCCCTGTTCAGTTCTATTATTATTTTTCATCTATCCTACCACCACTTCTTTAATAATGTGATAGGTTTGCACATCATTTAACTGCGGTTCCTGATACCTCGCTGCTTTCACCGATATCGAGGTTTTACTTTATTCGACACACGTGAAAAGTGTCGATGCCACGCAGACCTGGTAGTATAATGTGTGACAGCTCTCACTTCCTGTTTGAGAAAAGGGCTTGTCCTCAATTAAAACAGAAACTATTCGGGAGGTTGCGATGGATATCTATCGGAGTGGTGCGGAATTTGTCGCGTTCTGTACTTTTGTTTCTGTTCGGACTTCAGGTGCTGGTGGGGAATGGGTTTGGGGGGGTGGTGGGTGGGGAACTGACGGTGCTGTCATTATCAGAATAGATATAGGCGCCCAGGGCAACACATCTGTCATGTAACGCCAATGGAGTTCCCAGTTGGTGTGTGGTTTAATGTTCCAGGTTTACATAAAGAATTTAACTCTTTACAAATTGGATCTTTAAATAAAGAAACTGGCCTTAAGAATCAACGCCTATTTAGCCGGCCAAATAAAATCAGTTTTTATGCTTACCTCATATCGGGGATAATTCAGTCCGAACCATCTTTGGAATTAAGATCTTGTTCAACCAATAGGATATTACGCTGAAAGTATGAATTGATCTAAATGCTATATAGTTCGAGTAGGACTTTCTTTGACCTGCATTCCGTTGTGTTCAGCCTTATTATTTGCTTTGCTGATTGCTGCTTTGTCGTGGCAAGAAGCTGAGTCTAAACACCACAGATCATCTAATTTAGCTACTTCACTCTGTTTGAATGAAATTTCTTGTGTTGTATGCCTTACACTTATCCATGATCATTTTAATTTGTCATATCTTCTATTCATATATATTTTGTTAAAAACTTTAATCTCCAAGTTGCTTCCTTAAGTTTAATTTCCCAACCTGGTTACATAATGCTTATTTTGCAATACTGATGTGTAAAATGAATCATTGGGAAAATAGAATCACCAAATAGAACAAGATTATACACCAGGAAGCCATTGTGCAAAGATTAATCCCATATTTCTTCACAGTTATTCACTACATTGGGCTAATATCTCAGGATCCGCTGATGACATTGACAAAAGTGCCACTAAATTAATTAATTAGCATCAATAAAGGCAAGAAGATTCCCCACTCCTGAAATCCATTTTGTGAACATATAACTGTCCTGTTGCTAATAAAGAGAACAGTACAAGTAATGACAAGCAGAGATGTTATTATCCATAATAGAACCATAGAGCAGTACAGCACAATACAGGCCCTTCGGCCCACCATGTTGTGCTGACCTTTAAACCTCACCTAAGACTATCTAACATCTTCCTCCTACATATCCCCCTATTTTAAATTCCTCCATATGCTTCTCTAACAATCTCTTGACTTTGACCAATGTGCCTGCCTCCACCACCACCCCAGGCAGTGCATTCCATGCCCCAACCACTCTCTGGTAAGAAACCTCCCTCTGATATCTCCCTTGAACTTCCCACCCACTATTTTAAAGCCATGCCCTCTTGTATTGAGCATTGGTGCCCTGGGAAAGAGGTGCTGGCTGTCCACTCTATTTATTCCTCTTTATATTTTGTACACCTCTATCATGTCTCCCCTCATCCTCCTTCTCTCCAAAGAGTAAAAGCCCTAGCTCCCTTATGTTCTCCTCATAATCCATACTCTCCAAACTAGGCAGCATCCTGGTAAATCTCCTCTGCACCCTTTCCAATGCTTCCACATCCTTCCTATAATGAGGTGACCAGAACTGGATACAGTACTCCAAGTGTGGTCTAACCAGAGTTTTATAGAGCTGCATCATTACCTCGTGGCTCTTAAACTCAATCCCATGATTTATGAAAGCTAACATCCCATAAGCTTTCTTAACTAATTGGAACTAATTAGGTATGGTGGCTAAAACCACAGTGGCTCTACACATGATACATTATAGCTGAATCATGCAGGTAAATAGTTTACTGAAGCAAGGGTTTAAGGATGAAAGACTTCTCTTTAGGTCAGTGGTTAAAATAAGCCCAAGACTCAACAAAGGGTGAGGTGACACACAAAGAAGGTTCTGCGTCACAAATCAGGATAGTTAAGTAGCTCCATCACAAAAATCACCAAAGCAAATCAATTTACTTACACTTGTAAACTACATGGTTTTACACAATTTATAAGTTTTCTTTTCATGTACAGACAATAAGCTTCAAAGAGTATATTACGATTCCCATATGCCTTTACATAAGAAAAAACTGACACGATGATAAAACTACAAATAAAAGTGGAAAAGAGTTGGAAATTGATAGAGTTTCTGCAATAATCCAGGCTGCATAGGTGGCAGTTACTTGAAGAAGAAGCCATGGAAAATCATATCTTTGTATTTATTGGAATGGAAATGCTTTCTGGGTAAATGTCTCACTGGAAAGCTAAGTGTTTATCTATCAATGGTGGATGGCAGAAGAGTTAGAGATAAGAGATATAAGATTTCTTTATTAGTCACATGTACATCGAAACACACAGTGAAATGCATCTTTTGCATGCAATGTTCTGGGGGCAGCCCGCAAGTGTCACCACGCTTCCGGCGCCAACATAGCATGCCCACAACTTCCTAACCCATACATCTTTGGAATGTGGGAGGAAACCGAAGCACCCAGAGGAAACCCACGCAGTCACAGGGAGAATGTACAAACTCCTTACAGGCAGTGGCCGTAAATTATTTCTTCCAGAAGATGAGGGACCAAATACAATAAATACAGGTTTGTTCTTGATATTAGGCTGGGTCATAGCAAGATTGTGAGAAGGAAATGAAGAGGCTTCAAGGATACTGTGTATATACAGGCTCAGTGAATGGGTGGGAGTGTGACAGAATGGAATATATAGTGGAAAAATGTGAGGTCATCCATTTTGGTGCAAAAAATAGAAAGGTAGAGTACTTTTTTAATGATGAGGGATTGTAATATTGATGTTCAGAGAGACCTGGGTGTTCTTTTACACAAATCACTGAAAGGTAACATGCAGGTCTAGCAAATATGTAGAAAGGAAGATAATATGATGGCCTTTTTTGCTTGAGAGTTTGAGTACAAGAGTGAGGATGTCTTACTACAAGTAAATAGGGCTCTGTGATACTGTGTACAGATCCAGATCCTACCAATGGCAAGAAATAGAGGGAGCACAATGAAGGTTCACTATATTAATTCCTAGCATGGGAAGTTTGTCCCATGTGAAGAGAGTAAGCAGACCATGGCTATGCTCATCCAGCTCTAGGAGAATGAGAAGTGATCTCATTGAGACAGAAAATTCTTTTGGGGCTGCCAGGGCTAGAAGGCCTGAGTTATAGGGAGGGGTTGGCCAGGCTAGGTCTTTATTCCTAGGAGAATGAGGGGTGACCTTATAGAAATGTTTAAAATTATAAGAGGCATAGCTGGGGTGAATGGTAACAGTCTTTACCCCAGGGTAGGGGAGTCCAAAACTCAGGGACATCGCTTTAGGGTGAGAGGGGAAAGATTTAAAAGGGACCTGAGGGGCAACTTATTCACACAGAGGGTGGTGAGTATATGAAACGAGCAGCCAGAGGAAGTGGTTGAAGCAGGTACAAAGTATCATTTAAGAAGCACTTGGATAGGTACATGGAGGGGCGGGACTTAAAGGGATATGGGCTGAACACAGGAAATTGGGACCAGCTGGGTGGACAATGAGGTTGGCATGGACTAGTTGGGCTGAAGGGGCTGTATCCATGTTGTATTGCTCTATGACTCGATGGCTAAACAGGGTTGATACAAGGATGATGTTTCCCTTGCCTGCAGTGTCTCACTGTCCAAACTCTATTGTGTTAGCATTTATAGGTAGGAAATGCCTAAGATGATGGATACTCCGACATGATTAACTAACAGCAGGACCTGTGACACTTCACATTGTCACCCTTTACCTCTGTGCTAATGACCAGAAGCTAACAGCAGCAATATTATTCATGGTGAAAATTGCGTGGCCTTTACTCTGACTATATTTTAATTCCTCTTCAAAGTATAAACAAAGAAGTTAAATTAGTAGAGGGTAATATTGTTGATGTGAATAATTTTTCACACAAACCGCAATTGACCTTAGCAAGCATATAAGCTAAAGCAAAAGAAAATTCATGTGAAAGCATACACTTTGCATACTCCTGCAATTTTCATTGCAAGTGTCATTTACTGCTTGAAACTCAGTTTGCCCTGTTCTCCACCAGTCAACCATATACTGCAGTGGCACAAGCCACTAATGGATTTAGGGCAAGGATACTATTTTAACAATGAACTTTAATCATAGCAACACATCTATAAGATTGGAAATGTGGCGAGGTTTATGTGATATGTGAATAGCAATGAAAGATTACTCATCATGCAGTTAACACCTTCCTAGAATTGAAGCTTTCTGGTTAGATTTTAATGGGGAAAACCACAAAAGTTGGCACATTAAATGTGCACTTTCATTTCACTGCAGTTAAAAATGCTTATGTACGATATTTGTAGATGTATGTAGGTCTGAGGTGCTGAGATGGGTCAGAAATTAGTAATGATATAAAACAAACACTAATGCAGGAAAATGAGACATGAGAGACAGCAGACGCCGGGATCTGGAGCAAAAAACAAACTGCTGAAGGAACTCAGCGGTCAGGTAGCATCTGTGGAGGCAAAGGGATGGTTGATGCTTTGGGTTGAGACTCTGCATCAGTACAAATGCGGAAAATGTCTCTCAGCCCACTTCAAGAGAAACATTTCCATAGCTCTCTTTGGACAATCATAACAGAACTATCATGTGCTTAATGTATGGATCTAAACATTAAAAGACTGGATCCCTTGTTCTCCAATGGAGCTTAATACATACATGTGCATAATTGGGGAAGCAAGCCTGAGATACGAACATGTGCTCTTAAGCTCAACCCCACCAAGAGATTGGCATTTCCCCACTTAACTTTCCATTGATTAAGATATATTGCTTTAATGTATTTTGCAGGTCTCTTTCAGAGAACAGGTTTGAAAACCCATTGATTGATACAAAATTGAAACCCTGGGATGACCTCCAGGCTATGTGCAGCATCACAACATAAATAAATTGTAGCAGTCTCCTGATTTCCCTAACAAAGTTCCACCAATAAACAAAAGGGGTTAATGGAGAAAGGATATAATGGGCCATTATGTAGAACTTGACTCAGAGTAATGGTATATTGCACCTTTAGAATTACTACCAGAGGAGTAGATTCCACCCCCTGAGTTTTTCTTAATCTTGTGCTTATGATCAGCTCAGACTCAATAACCCCTGGACTCAATTATGGGCAGCACAGTGGTGCAGCTAATAGAGCTGCTGCTTCACAGTGACAGAAACCTCGGTTCAATCTCGACCTCAGGGGCTGAATCTGTAGAGTTTGCATGTTCTCCTGGTGACTGCGTGGATTTCCTCTGAGTGCTCTGGTTTTCTCCCATATCCCAAGGTTGTCCAGATTTGTTGTTTATTTGGCCACTATAAATCACTCCAAATGTGTAGGTGCATGATAGAACCTGGGTGGAGTTGATGAGAATGTGAAGGGAATAAAAATTGGATTAACGTAGGATTAGTGTAACTGGGTGGTTGGTGAGCCAAAGGGGCTGTTACTATGCTGTTTGTCTCTATGTCTATAACCCATCAGATTGTGATGCTGTATTATCCAACTACGATGTGGTTCTCCTTAACTTCACATCTCTAACCAGCCCCCCCCCCCCATCACACAAAAACTTTGGTTACTGTGCTTTATATCCACTGATGGTTTTGATGCATCCACTGCCACTGATTTAAACACCAGATCAATGAACTCCCACAAATTAACAAAAGTAAACCTTGAAATCCAACAACAAAACAAAAACCTTCTATAAGACTGGCAACACCAGGGAGATAATTCCCAAAGTCAAAATACACCAAATGATATAAGCACTTCCCCCTATTATCCAGGAGTGTCTCTTCAATCTCCAATATCCTACAATATCCTACGTTCTTTCCTTTATAACCTTTCATACAAAAGTGAAGGATAAAGCATAATGGCTTTACAAACTCAAGGAAGGAAATAGGCAAACACCTTAATCCAAAACAAAAGGCTTCCAGATTTACACTATGTCATGACCAAAATAACTCAAAACTCACACACATCATAGATTATAAACTCTAATAGGTGCATGCATAATTTTTAATTTGAATGCACTTCCTAAATTATCTTTAACTTGAACCACTGTAAGGAAATTATTTCTCATTTTAGTGGGCTAAGTAACCTCTTAGCCTACTAAAATGAGAAATCATTTCCTTTTTCAAGCAACTTTGACTTTAACTTATCTATCCCCAAGTGTTGTTCTCTTGAGTAAGACAGCATTCTGCCTGATCCTTTCCTGATGTGTAAGTCTCACATACACGGCAGCTCTGTAGAAAAATCAGATGAAGTAAGCTCCACATTGCTTTATTTCAACAACTAACTAAATTGAAGACTAATTCTTCTTTAATTATGTTTCACAAAAAATGTTTTGGAATTAAAATTAATTTTGGTGCACTGAAATTTGAAGCTTTTATAAAATATTCTGTTTTTTCATTAGTCAACCGGATAACTGCTACCACATGGAGGGCAATGGGCAACACAGTAGCACAGCTAGTAGTTCTGATGCCTCACAACTCCAGCAATCCAAGTTTGATCCCGACCACTGGTGCTGCCTGTGTGGAGTTTCCATGTTTTCCATATAATTGTGTGGGTTTCCGCTGGGTACTCTGGTTTTCTCCACATCCCAAAGATATATGGGTGTCTAGGTTAATCGGCCACTGTAAATTGCTCTGATGAGTGAGTGAGTGATAGAATCAGGGGAAGTTGATGAGAATATGGGGAGAATAAAATGGGATTAGTATAGGATTACATTAAAAGGTTGCTTGATGGTAAGCACAGACCAGGTGTGCCTGTTTCTGGTAACTCTAATGTATTCTTTGCAATGGGAAGTGTATAAAGCTTGATGAGAAATGATTCTTACACCTATCACCCACCTGCCTCTGTATCTCAGCTACAGCCCTCTCCCTCCCCTGCCTGTCATCCTTCAACCTTCCTCGGTCCACAACTCACCTACTGGCCCTGTCTCACCACTCTCCCTTCTTCTTTATACTGGTTGTCTTCCATTTAATAATGAGTGAACACAAAACCAGACAGCTGTAATATCCACTATGATGAAGTCGCCAATCAACCCACAAGGTCTGGATTTTGCATGAAGAATCATTAGGATCAGGTGCTTAAGAACAACCAGAGTTCATAGAACCATATCCCAGCATAATTCAGTGCCTTCAGCAGAAGGGAGAAAGAAAAGAAACAAAACTTGGTGAAGCGCAGAAATAGTCTTTTTCTTGCATCTGTACTGGTTACGATTAATGTTTTCTGCCTGAAAGGTATAAAACTCTTAACTCCACTTTAGAGTGCCTCAGCTGAGTTCCACATGAGAGCATGTTATCAGGACTGAACAGGGCACCTTTTGCATCTATTTATCAATATCATTTAGATTGGTCATAAAATAGCTGGAGGGAAATGTAAGAGTGCTATTTGTTTTGAGACCATGTGCTATAATTGTAAGTTATCCATACCATACCCACTCTGAGAGTGAAATATTTTCACCCTGGGCGTAAAGGGAGGTGAACAAACACAGTTGTGGCCAATTTTAAACTAATTATATCTTTGCAACTTTCTGAACTGCACATGTGAAAAATATAGAGACAGACTACTCGAGCATCAAATCTAGTTCAACAGACTTCTTGTTTAAGTCACAGTAGGGAATGTAATTGCATGGTTGGCATAAGTACATTTTTTGCACTAGAGGCAAGTGCAAAATGCTGTTACTTGTGGTAAAGCTACAGAGCAAATGCCAGTAACTGATGTCAATAGTGGAGACATATGTCAGTGATTTAATACTAAAACTGAAATTTCAAGCCCATCCCATTTCATGATTTGGTGCATCCAGAGTATAGTCTAATTAAAAATCTCATATCATAAATCGCTACAATAATATTTGACTGGACTAATTATCTAACTTATACAGGAATCACAGGGATTATCCTTCATAGGGCTCTTTAAAGTGTTTCCAGTGTTATGTGTGAGAAGGAAATTCTCATTCTGCAACTCAGATTTGTTATATTTTTGTTTAATCTGTTGCAAGTTTCATGAGGTTAAAGACATTTTTTTATTGAAAGAGTAAGGGGCATACTTGACATGTTTCTTGAAACCACGATAAATATGCCCTGATTCTATTAGATAGATAGAACAAATCGCTGAGCAGACATGGGTCAAGCAAGTCTTTATCATTATTCCAACTCTCTTCCCTATGTCCAATCCACTCCAGAACTGAAGTCACTCCAACCTCAGTCTTCAAACTGCAGTGTTGTTGTGTATATGTAACTCAGAGGCCAAGCTCCAAGTCATTGTTACCTCATTCACCAGAATGGACGACAGACCGACCTTACATTAAAGATCTGTAAAAGAAAAGCCCTTTACCAAGTTGTCCCACTATACAAATCCCCGCCAATCAATGAAGCAGAATGCAAAATCCTTGGAAGACATGGATTATTTTCCATATCTCAGGAGCCACCTCGGCAAATACAGAGAGCAATGCCAAAATTCATGTTCATTGCCCCAAAGCACCCTCTACACATCTGAAGACAAAAATACTTGCAGGTCAAGACCTTAAACCTGACATGAGTGTTTAAGGTTTAAACACTTGTGTCAGGTTTAAGGTATTGACCTGCAAGTACTTTTGCAGGTAGCAGTGATCCCCATCCTCATATACTCTCCATAAATATGGACTAACTACAGCAGGCACCTCAAGCACTGGAGAGCATCTCCAAAATCCTCCATCGTCAGAAGTGAACCCATGTCAGTATCCTCTCCCATGCCATGGTCCCTAAGCACTCATTGAGGTACAAATTACATGCAGGTAGCTCCCACTGGGCCTCCTTATCTTCGCTTAAGAAGCAGGCACCGCATTTTGGGTTTAATATGGCCAAAACATTAGCGGGAAGATAAAGGATGTTCTCAAAGCTTCCTTGCAAAATATTTAACAGCTTCACTGATTCCTGGGAATCCTTGGCTGGTGACTGATCAAAATGGAGAAGGAGCATTGGGTGGGTACTGAAAAACTTGAGTCACTTCGTTGAGAGCATGTGGGGGGTGGGGGGTCACCAAATATGGGGGAGCACATCACCTTTCAACAGACCTACCCACCTGTCTATCAAGTTTCACCCATGACCAAATATGTGGATCCTACACAGGCCTCACTACCACTAGAGTGAAAGCAAGTTACCCCTGACCCTGGGAGGATGCTGAAGAAGCAAAAGATCTCAAAGTAATGTGTGTTGTGTTGATAAATATTTGAGTGTTATGGTACAGGAGCGTCAGATTATACCTTTTCTTTTCGTTTTCAAAATCTGTAATTCAGAAATGTTTATTCATTATAATAATGTACTTATTAATGCCTATAGCTTTACTATATGGTGCAAACAAAAGCAGTTTTTATATCTACCATGGCATGGGAAAAGCTATTTGAAAGCACAATGAGCTATGTTGCTACAATAAAAGCTAATACATTTTTCAATCATTTTGAATGGGTTCAGAAGCTGTATCATAAGTTATGTCTTTCAGACCTTCCATGCAAATTGTAAATGTGAGAAATATCACTTGGTCTGTGATGGGTTTACACTCTCTCCCTGATAGTAGAGAGAATGGCATTTTTATACATAATCAGAAACATAATACAGCATCTTGCAAATCTTTACCTGATGTACAGACATTTTCTCATCAGTACAGAGCCATCAGGTAGGGATGAGCTCATTATCAGTTATTGCTGACATCACTAAGTGATCACCCTGTGCTTTGTAGCTCCTACCTCCAGCAAGGCCTGGGGTTCCCGTGCTAGGGGAATGGAATGTACTATCGTGCCATGACTGAGTGCTGTACCAGGAAGAGAACAACTTCTATGTTCCTCCCAAGGGGGCCCTGGTGATCTCTGATACATTTATTATAAACACAGGGGTCCTGCACAATCTCAACCCTTTTTACTCACTCTAAATGGGTATTTCAGTGCCAGGCTATCCATTGATTGATCCCCATTTCTAAACATCCTGCTTGTTCACTGCAGATGCCCAAGGCCTTACTGTTACTTAACTAAAAGCAGTGAGTACATACCATTACTGTATTTGTTCATGCAAACCTTAACTCTCTGTGCTCTTCATCCTTACACCTTTACTTTTTCCCCACATTGCAAGTGATTTGTATTTCCTGTTAAAAATAATTATTAATGATATATTAGTTTGCAATGTTGAACTCATGGCTTAAATTAACTCTCACTAAATTACCACAAATAAGAGTTTAACTTGATAGATCTAACACTGAGAAAGTTAAATTCTTACTGATTTAAAATAATGATTAAAATCAAAAGATAGAATAATTTTTTTAAACCCACTGTCTAATACATATTCATTTCTTTACATTTCATTTTAGATAAAGGGGAAGAAAAATAGGTCTTTGTTGTATTCATTTTTCTGTCAGAAAATGAGATGGGAAAAGATTGTTATTGGTCTGGGATACCCCACTCCCAATCTACAGTTACATTGCAGGCATGTTATATAGTTAAAAATGTAATTCCAGTTGACAATCTGAATCAGGCAATGCTCCCTTAGATGTAACTTATCTGTGTTAATGTTTATTAATGATGTGTGGAATATGTGCTGGGTCTGCTCCTCAACATCCAGTGGCTTTCACAAAGTGATGCATTTTCTGATGTACTGTACCTTCTTGTGGGTTTGGAAGAATTCTCCCGAGAGCCACTGCTGGTTCAAATTAGAGGTGGGCACAACTGCAAACATCCTCTCTGGAATGACAGATGCTCACAGATCTCTTGAAAGATGCTATTGAGGACCCAGGTTCAATATTGACCAAACCTCAGGCTTTGGCAATCACTGTGCTCAAAACCAGAATCAAACCATTTCCCAGGCAGTGAATTTTCATACTTACATTTCTGTATTTAAAACACTGCAAATAATTTATTTTCATGACACAGTTTTCACTCTTTATTGCACTAATCCAAGGTCATTTCAAATTCTTATAGTGCTTGACAGGTGGATACAAGAAGAATGTTTCCCACAGATGTGGAGTCGAGAAGCAGGGGCCACAGTCTCAGAATAAGGGGTTGGCCATTTAGGAGTGAGATGAACAGGAATTTTTTCAGTCAGAGGATGATGAATCTTTGGAATTCTCTACCCTGGAGGGATGTGGAGGCTCATTCAGTTCATTCAAAATAAAGATTGACAGATTTCAGAACATTAAGGGAATCCGTGGATAGTGCAGGAAAATGGCACTGAGGTACAAGATCAGCCCTGGTCTAGATGAATGGCAGAACAGACTTGATGGGCTGGATGGCCTATTCCTGTTCCTAATTCTTTTGTCCTTGTACCATTATCTCCCTTTCTTTTGGATGAGGTTTTTCCAATCCTCGGGTTCAGGCTGTCCCTTAGCATATGACCTCTATAAATGACCTCTACAGTTTGTGGTTTTGCCAGTTAGACACTTCAGTCCTACTGCATATATTCCAGGGTGATAGTAAGTAGTTTGCTTTCCATGGTGGGAGGTTGACATGACCTATCTCATGGCACTATTTCGAAGAAGAGTGGGGAGTTATCACTGATGTCCTTGTCAATATTTATCCCTCTATTATCAACACTAAAACTAGTTCATCTGAACATTATTAAATTGCTGTTAGTACAAGATTGCAACTTGACTGCTATGTTTACAACTATTACATAAGTAACCACAATTCAAAAATACTTCTTTGACTGTAATTCATTTTTAGTTGTCCTTGATACTTTGAAAGGCAGCATATAATTGCTAATATTTCTTTGTTTTCCCTTTAAGACCCTCTCTAATAAATCTTTGATTCACACCTCTTAATAGAACATAAAACATAGGACATAGAACAGTACAACACTGAAATGAGCCCTATGGCCCACAATGTCTGTGCCTGCCATGATGTGAATTTAACCTGCATATCTGCCTGTGCATGGCCTATATCTCTCAATTGCTTGCCTGTTCACATGTCGATCTAAGTGCCTCTTAAACATTGCTATTGTATCTGCTTCCACTGCTTCCCAAGGCAGAGTGTTCCAGGCACCTACCATTTTCTGTGTGAAAACTTGCCACGTAAATCTGCTTGAAACTTTCCCCTTCTCACCTTAAATCTACGCCCTCTAGTGTTTCACATTTCTATCCTGAGAAAAAGACTCCCTCTACCCTGTCTATGCCTCTCATAATTTTATATATTTCTGTCAGATCACCCCTCAGCCTTTGACACTCAGAGAAAACAATCCAAGTTTGTCCAAACTCTCCTTATAGCTATTACTCTCTAATCCAGGCAAAATCCTGGTGAACCTCTTCTGCACCCTTTCCAAAGTCTCCACATCCTTCCTGTAATGTAGTAACCCGAACTGCACACAATACTCCAAATGTGGCCTTACCAAGTTTTTATACAGCTGCAAAATGACTTCAATCAAGTTTGTAAGACATGACCTCCCCGCACAAAGCCTTGCTGACTATACCTAATAAGTCTATGCCTTTCCAATAGCTTCCCTACCACTGATGTAAGGCTCACCGGCCTATAATGTCCTAGTTTGTCTCTATTGCCCTTCTTAAACAGAGGAAAAACAATGGCTATTCTCCAGTCCTCTGGGACCTTGCACGTGGCTAAAGAACATCTAGTTTTCTACCAAAATCTAGATGGAATAGAAATATGTTATTATTATTGGTGTTATGAAACATGCACATCAAAGAAAAATGACAATATAATCTCCAGCAGGTAGATTAATTTGCATCATTTCTGGCTAGAAGATAACATTGTACTGCCAAGGCCATCATCCAGGTGTAAAGCTATTTTTGGATGTTTTTAAAGTTTGAAAAAAGTAGACACTTCTGTTCATTTCAGGGAAATCCCAGTGTGAACCATTACACATAACATAAATGTTGCAATAATATTATTTCCCAACCAAATTCCTAAATTCCATTCAACTTGGAGATTGCAGAAATGTTATGAATCCAGCAGCCTGGCATCACTATGAAGTGTAATGTCACCCTTCCGTTTTCTCCAGTATCAGGTTGGGTCCTCTCTTAGGATTTAGATTGCATTTGTACCATAACTGAACCTTTAATGCATTTATCTTTTAATATCAGGAAAGAGCAATGAGAATTATTTTCCCAAAATTTAAATGTGATACAAAATGTAAGCTGTTCTCAGTTCATCCAATGATCAGTTTGAGTACTTTTAAAATGTGACTTTGCACCAAATTCAAGTTTTCCACTAACTAATAATTTAAAGTACAGACTGTCCCTGGGGAATGAACGGGTTCTGTTTTTACATATGTTTGTAAGTCGATTTTGTCCGTAAGATGGAAAATACACAAAAATCCCTCAACATGGTAACCGTACATCCACAGTATTGCAATGAATGGCATCAAAAGCATATAAGGTTGATAAAAAGAACAATTACTAAAAGTGGAGAGATAGAGGAGACTAGTCCCGACATTTGTAGGAACAAACATGTGCATGTGTATTAGACTTATGAATTTAATAATATACTGGGAACTCATTTGTATGTTGGGCATTTGTAACTCGGGGATGGCCTCTAAGTGAGTAACCTCCTTCAGAATGTCAACGATTTCCCTAGGCAAAAGATCAATTCAAGTATACTTTGAATTATGCTGCAACTTTCATAAAGTAGAACCGGTAGTATACTATGCCTCAATGATGCCACCAAACTGGGAAATATTACTTTCATTTGTCTCTGCCTTCTGAATATTTGACAGGAAGTGTCAGATCCAGATTATTCTAATCTGTTTGATACATATTTACTTCATTGAAAAAGCTTCCCATTATCTCTCTGGAATACACATAGTTTCTGATATATTTACCAATTGTAAACCAAGGCACAGCATGAGTTGGTGTCAGGAAACTCTCTGTTTGTCAATATTTCCATATTTTCAAAATAAAACATGATATGTCTTGTTTAAAAACAAAACTGAACTCACTTCATTCTGCAACTCACTGCTTTCTATCACCAGAACTAATCTGACTGTAACAATATAATTGTTGTTGCATTTTACCATTGGATTTTTTATTTCAAAATTTGAACTATCTGAACTAAATTTTCTAGAGGTTTAAAAGAATGCAAATGTTAGTATCTCACATCAATATTTTTTCAACCAATTAAACTGCTACTAGGGAACAAATAATTTGAGAGCGAAAGCTTTCTTTTATTTATGCTTATCTTTCTTTTTCAATTTTTTTATTAATTTTCAAATTAATACAGATTAATACATATAACATCAGTAATTATACATAATACAAAAAGATCGGGAGGACAATCATGACATATATAGTCATAAAGAATAAAAAATATATTCTAGGCCCCATGGTTTCTTGATAAACTAATATATTACAAAAAAAATCAAAAAGAGAAAGAAAAAGATTTATTATATTAAAAAAACCAAATCGAAAAAAGTATTATAAGTAATAAAATGAAGCAAAGTAAAAAAAATTTCAAAAGAAAAAGAACTGGACTGATATTTCTCGATGAACAAAGAGCATTATTATGTCATCAACTCCGCTCCTCTAAATTCAAAGGTTATTGAAAAGGGATCTATATCATATGAAAATATTGAATGAATGGACTCCAAACTGCCTCAAATTTAAGCGAAGAGTCAACAGTGCCACTCCTAATTTTTTCTAAGTTTAAACATGATACAGTTTGAGAAAACCATTGAAAAGTAGTGGGAGGTTATTTATGCTTATCAATAAACAACCAAATGAGCTTGATGAGAATTGCCGTGCACTATTCCTCTCCAGCCTGTATTAAAGTTAGTAAGTCAATGTATTATTTTGCAACTGCATTGCATGTATTAAATCTTAAGCTGTGCCTGCACACCAGATGCAAATTTAAGATTGGAGCTTTTAATGCACAATTGTAATGCTAAGCCTTTATAGAAACTGATGCATTGGTCCTATGTTCAAAACAGGCAGGTCGGTGCATGCATTCATCCATTCTTGCAAGCATAGACTAGGTGGGGTGGAAAATATTAGCCTATTTATTAGATTGAACCACATGATTATTTCAATGGGCTCCTAAAAGATATTTTGCCTTTTTATGTTTGCTGTAAACTATAGATTTCTGAAATATGGGATCTCTTTTATAAATCTACAAAAAAAAAATAGTCAGCTTCTGCAAAGCACATTGTCGTTCAATAGGTCTGAACTCTTTAATACTGCATCAAATAGTACATAATCTAAACGTCCAAAAAGCTTTAATCTTCAGAACAGCACCTTTTCAGAGTCATAGAGTCAACATCACGGAAACAGGCCCTTAAGCCCATGCTGACAAGGATTCCCATTTAAGTTAGTCCCATTTGCCTGCGTTTGGCCCATATCTCTCTAAACCTTTCCTAACATGTACCTGTCCAAGTTCCTTTTAAATATTGTGAATGTACCCACCTTAACCACCTTCTTTTCATTTGGTTCATAATACTAATTCATTTTCATGATTATAGCAATAGATAAAGGTAATTTACCTGAAATCAGCGGAAAACCACTTTATAATGATGATGATCAGTATCTTTCATTGCCAAGTGGCAAAATCTTGCAGCTGACTGTATTTTCCACATGCTATCAACCACGTGTGCTGACAGATTGTGAGGCTTAACTGTTGACAGAGCAACCCATTTAAACAAAGTTTTTTTAATAGTAGAAAACAAATTTTGAATCCCATACAATTTTACAAGAAGCAATGTTCTAACACTGTGAATTATTTTAAGTTGGACTTGATTTGTTCCCCTTCTACTTCTGAAATTACTGAGCAAGTTGCTTTATGACCTGTTTTATTCAAATCAGCTATTAGTTCTATAAGTGAGTGCGTCTCCTTTAAATCTGTCACTATAAGCAGTTTGTGCATAGTAGGTGGTTTAACTCATGGTTTACAAATGAATAAACACATTAAGTTGATGGATGAAGCAATGTTTTTATTAAAAAATCACATTCTAGTTTTCAAATCCCCACAGGGCTTCAACCCCTTTCTGTGTGTAATCCCCCCCAGCCATCCAACCCTCTAATATCTGCACTCTGGAAATTCTGACCTCAGGACTATTGCTGATTTAATTTCTCCACCATTCAGATGCTAAGGCACTAAGCTCTGGAACTCTTTCCCTAAACCCGCTTGCCTTTTTACCTCTCTTTCTTCCCATATGACATGTTTTGAAACCTACCTACTCATGAAGCTTTTGGCCCATCATCTCATTATATGGTGTCAGATTTTGTTTGGTGATGCCTGTGGGATGCTTTACCACGTTATGAATGCCATAAGTAATATAAACTCATATTGTATTTGGAGTAAATGTCAAAGTGCTGATGACACAAAGGTAGGTAGGAATGTAAGTTTTCAAGAGGGCAAAGTGATGTAGATGGGTTAAGTGAGTGGCAAAGATATAGCAAATGGAGAATAATGTGGGAAAATATGAAATCATCCACTTTGGCAGGAAAAATCAAAAAGTTGTTCAGAGAAGGTTTAACTAGACTATTACCTGGAATGGGTGGGTTATCTCAAGAGATAGGCTCGGCTTGGTGATTTGATAGAAATTATGAGATCTTGAAGGATTTTGACAGAATGGATGAAGAGATGGCATTTCCTCTCATTGGCAAATCTAGAACTAAGTGTCACTGTGTAAAAATAAGGAGTCGCTCTTTTAAGACAGATGAGGATCTTTTTTTCTCTCAAAGAATCATAATTCTTTGGAACTTTCTTTATCAAAGGACAGTGACATGGAATCTTTATATGTTTTTAAGGCAGGGGCGATGAATATTTGTTAAATAAGGGGGCGAAAGATAATCACGGGTGAAAACCAATGCGGAATGAGATTATAATCAGCCATGATCAAATTAAATGGTGGAGTAGGCTCACTTCTGCTCCTGATTTGTATGATTGTATGTGTGAAATCAAAGGGAAGCAAGAAAACTACATAAATAATGGGGGCAACCTAATTATTGCAAAAGAAGAAATGCTTTTTATACAGTGCGATAGAATATTATACAGACATTCAAATGTAAAATACGATATAGTGCAATAGAATATTATAGAGATGTTTGGATGTATAGCACAAGCTGTGGCACTTAAATTCAGTTAATTAAAATAAATCTGGAATAATAAAAAAGTATTAGAAATAATGATCATGAAACTACCAGCTGTAATTAATGAAATACACAATGTGATCACTGATGATCCTCATAGAAGCAGTTCTGCTGTGCTTTTCCTGTTGGCCTGTATGTGGCTCTAGACCCTTTGAAATGGTCCAGGAAGCCACTTTGTGGTCTCAAGCAGTTACAAAAAATGTCAGAAAATGGACATGCTGAATATGACCAGTGCAAATATTGGCTCTGATGTAAGATCATTGATTTGACATTAACTCTGTTTGTCTCTCCACACTTGCTGCCTGGCCTGCTGGGTGTTCCGAGCATTTTCTGTTTATTTTTCAGCTTTCCTGCCTCTGCAGTTTTTTTTTTCGCTCTTTCTATAACATTAAAGCAGCTTTTGACAGTGGCTGTAAGGAGCTCTATGAAAATAAGTCGATAGAAATCAAGGAAAAATCTCCATGAACTGGAATTATATTTAACACAAAGCAAGAAAGTAAGGTACTTCTTAGGCTGGACATGACTCAGCTGCATATTGATAACCTTCCCTTCATCATAACGTCAAAAGTGGGAATGTTCACTGCTAATTGAATGGAATACAATTCCATTCATAAGTCCTAAATTGATGCTAAAAGAATGTGTCAACAGGGTAGGGGAGTCCAGAACGGAACTGAACCTTCCACATAAGTACTGTGGTTAAATGTACAAGTCAGCAGCTGGACATTCTGAGGAAAGTGGTTCATCTACTGACTCCTCAAGTATCTACAATGCACGAGTCAGTGGTGTGATTCCCCTGATGCACCGCAGTAACTCATGATGGCTTCTTCCATATCACCACGTACACGGGAAACTGCAACCTGAAAATTCTCCCCTTGGTTAGAGACTATCTCCATCACTGCTGGGTCAAAATCCTGAAGCTCCCCAAAGAACAACGAGCAAAGCGCCTTAAACGGATATCATCGTCATGAAAAGGCGTCGAACATATTTGCTCAGGTGAGAAGACAGAAATTTGACCGATTATCACGGCCATGTTGATATCACACAATGATTTTGAATCATCTCTTTTCTCTTACTAAATGAAAAAAAGGTTTGTCCTGTATTTCGTAACGAGGATGATGTCTTTAAAATGCAATCCATTACATAGTTTCAACATAACATCGTCTTTCGATAACTCCTTTCTTATGAAATCCTAAGAGAGGCGAATTTAATTCTTTTGGAGTCTATGACGCCACGTCAGATTGTGTTTGTATTATTTAGGCATTGGGAGAAATGTTTCTCCCGTCTGAGGAACTCCCCAATCCGGATGTTACTTAATGCCACCGTTTAAATTGCACGGCGATGTGCGCTTATGTGGGAAAAAAAGAAACTAGGCTTCTGAAATCCAAACTAACGCTCATTTGCCGACTATAATTATTGTTATTTGTGTGACACAAGATATGCTTTCATGATAAACTATAACAAAAATAGCTAATACTTATTACAATAACTGGTTCATCCGGATGCTCAATGTTCACAAAATATTTCCTCGGGAAAAATTCCTGACAGATTCTTTTCACACTACTTGCGTTTAGGTGATAATTCTTTATACGCGTTTTTATCAGCTCGTTTTAACAGGGAAAATATATTTTTCTTACTTAGGTTATTAACCAATTTGACACAAGCTTGGTGTTTTGGTGGATGTGGTCACAATTAAAATATTTGACATTATAAACCCTATAAAATCCAAAATAACTTTTCTTAGTTGATTCCAGCTTATCTTCCACGTTTAAAGGAAAAAAACTGCGTATTACAGTTGTGTTTTCCAACGACAATCTGGTATAGACTTATATTCGTGAAGGTTATTTGTTTTCGGAAGGAACCAGTTTTTGACCTTGCAACAAAATGTAGAACATTTCAAGATATTTTGCCATTGAGATAATGATTTCTGCATAAATCAGTTCTGTCACGTGTAACAAAAATTCATAGCATGAAAATTATTTCTAAGGTTTATTCAATTTGTTTTTTAAAGACACGATCTTCGACTTTCTGCCAAACACGAATAAAAGTGTATTACGTGACCATTAGCAATGCAATGTTGATTACTACACATAACTTACTGTAATTACAATGATGTGCATAACATTATACACAATAAATACACCAGAAATAAATATATTTCATTACTAAGTTAATAAAACGTGTTTTCGGGAAACTGTTACTGTTTCCTTGTGTCTTGAGTTATTTTCCTCATTCATCATTTCGTGGTTTCCCCTAGTGACCAGGTTTCCTTCCTGGCGTTGAACAGCGGCTCCCGATCTCCTGAAGGAGGATGAAGAGCTCCCCTACAACCTTGGCCTTACTCGCCTCGCCGAGCTGGAATAAAAGAGCGATAATAAAAATATCAGCGAAACGAATTCAGTGCAAGAAAATTAAGAATTGTTCTCCACGAGACATAGTGTCGGGAGGGTGGTTACAGAATGTCACATGAATGCTGAACTCCTCTGTTGGTTTCATCACAACGTTAAAACATAATCAGATATGTACAGGTGATTCCTGAGTATCAAACTACCAACATAACGGCTTTATGCCTATAATCTGATTTGCAGAATTCTTTGGAAATTACCTCGTCCACCTTCTGCTTCAGTTGTTCAATGTTTTTGTTGGCTTTCGTTTTATCTTCAGTATCCTGAAAAGAACACAATCCAATCATAAGAACTGGTTTCAGCCCCTGTTTCAGTCAGCGCAACTTTCGCTACATTCGATCTTGCTTCTACCACTGACCCTGGATCTGAGCTGTCTGCCCCCCTGCAGAGACATGACCATTAGACATAGGAGCAGAATTAGGGCAGGTGATCATGGCAGATTTATTTTTCCCTCTCAACCCCATTTCCTTCCCTTCTCCTGGTAGCCTTTGATGCCCTTACGAATCAAGAATCTATCAATCTGCGCTTTAAATATGCTTGGCCTCCACCGGCGTCTGTGGCAATGAATTCCACAGATTCACCACCCTCTAGCTAAAGGAATGTCTCCTCATATCTGTTCTAAGGGATGGCCTTTTATTCTGAGGCTGTGCCCCCCCGGTCCTAGACCCTCCCAGTACTGGAAACGTTCTCTCCACATCCACTCTAGCTAAGCCTTTCAATATTCAGTAGGTTTCAATGAGATCCCCCCTCATCATTCTAAACTCTAGCAAGTACAGGCCCAGGGCCATCAAACGCTCCTCGTACGTTAACCTTTTCATCCTCAGGATCATTCTCGTAAACCTCCTCTGGACCCTTTCCAATGCCAGCACATCCTTCATTAGACATGAGGCCCAAAACTGCTCACAGTACTCCAAATGTGGTCTGACCAATGCCTTCTAAAGCCTCAGCATCATATCCTTGCTTTTACATTCTAGTTCTCTCGACAGGAATGCTAACATTGCATTTGCCTTCCTTACTATCGACTCAACCTGCAAGTTAGCCTTGAGGGAATCCTGCACTAGGACTCCCATGTCCCTTTGCACCTCTGATTTCTGAATTCTCTCCCCATTTAAAACATAGTCTATGCCTTTATTCCTTCTACCAAATTGCATGACCATACACTTCCCTACACTGTATTCCATCTGCCACTTCTTTTGCCTATTCCCCCAACCTGTCCAAGTCCTTCTGCAGACTCCCTGCTTCCTCAACACTACCTGCCCCTCCACCTGTCTTTGTATCATCCACAAACTTGGCCTCAATTTCATCATCCAGATCATTAACATATAATGTGAAAAGTAGCAGACCCAACACTGACCCCTGCGGAACACCACTAGTCACCAGCGGCCAACCAGAAAAGGCTCTCTTTATTCCCACTCTTTGCCTTCTGCCAGTCAGTCAATATTCTAACCACGCTAGTACCTTTCCTGTAATACCATGGGCTCCTATCTTGTATAGCAGCCTCATGTGCGGCCCCTTGTCAAAGGCCTTCTGAAAATCCAAGTAATTAACATCTGCTGACTCTCCTTCGTCTATCCTGCCTGTTACTTCCTCAAAGAATTCCAGAAGATTTGTCACGCAAGATCTGCCCTTAAGGAAACCATGCTGACTTTGGCCTATTTTATCATGTGCTTCCAAGTAGCCCAAAACCAAACCCTTAATATCATCTTACCTACCACTGAAGTCAGGCTAACTGCCCTATAATTTCCTCTCTTTTGCCTTCCTACCTTTTTAAAGAGTGGAGTGACATTTGTGATTTTCCAGTCCTCTGGAACCATTTCTGACTCTAGTGATGCTGGATATTTAATTACCCCTTTGAAGAAGCAAGTGATATCTAGTCTAGGTTCTCCCGAGTTGGTTCAATCAGAACAGGAAACACTTACGCAAGCAGACATGTACCATTTCATCAGAATGGTGAGAAACTCCTTAACCTCTTTTAGATGCGAATATTTGGCATGCAATTTGTCAGATTTCAGAACGGTTCCAAGGTAGAAGTCAATCACCTCTTTAAGCACATAGCAACTACCAGATTCCTGCAAAATAAGTCATGGATCTTTCAGGTATTCTCCAAACAAAACTGATACTGCAAATTGTTAATTTGTGCTCGATGAGATTAAAGAGCATTACACCAATGAAATGTTTTACCTCTAGTCCTTGAAATAGGTCCTTTCCCACCAGTCTCGTCTCCGTGTCCTCGTCATGTTGTTCTGCCTGTGAAGTGGTTGATATGAATTAGTGTTATATTAAAAAGCTGGAAACAACATTAATTTCAATGCAGAGTGAAAGACAGAAACCTTTACTTACATCTTTAGACAGAGCATGGACCTTATGTCTCATCTGTCGTAGTAACTGTTCTTCTACGTGACAAACCGCATTTGAGCTCTTGGGTTGCAACCTTGGAGCACAGTTCACCAGGACTGCAAAGCAACCAAGTACCAACACAGCTACAGTCGTGAAGGAAAGCATTCTGAGAATAATCTATCAGACAGATCTGGCCCACTTGCAAATCAAAACTGTCTTACTTTCCTGCACCTCAATCAAGACTGAGATAAGGCTGACAATCAAAACTGAAAAAGATGTGTTGAGCTACAAACTTAACCACGCTATCTATTTTTCTGAATATACCACTGGTGTGCATTGTTTATATATCTATCAAAGGTAGTACAGAAATTTCCCTGAATGACCTGATGACGTATGGAGTTTACTCGCTAAATTTCCGCTTTCTAGCAGGTAATTTGTCAGGTTTGCTGACGATCGTGCAATCTAGTAAGGTCAGCGTTTCAAGCTAAAAAAAATTCTACTCAGATATTGGGTGTAATTATTTATTGACATATAGTGGTGGCTTTCCTAATTAGACATCACACCTTAGCTCAACTTTACTCAAGGCAAAAGCGCGAACATTTATTGTTAAAAACTCACGTGGCCCGACCTACCAACTCCATTAAATTTAGAGGGCTGACGGGCACATTTTTATTTGTCCTTTTTTTTTAGACAGGGTGGTTAGAAAGACATACCGAATGCTTTCCTCTCTTACCTGGGAGTGCAGGATATAAGAGCAAGGAGGCTCTGCTTCAAATTGTACACACACATGTTAAGCCCAGAGATAAATGAAAGTCAATATAGGCTGATATGGCTTACTGATAAGAAAGTGGCCAACTCAATCATCAAACGAGTTAAATGGGAAAATTTAATAGTACTTCAACCGATAAGAAATTTAAGTTACCTTCACCTTGGCTAAACCACAGCTTGAGTACTCTATGCAGTTCTCTTTACCAGATTACAGGAAAGACTTTGTAGCACTGGAGATTTACCAGGCTGATGGCAAGATCAGAAAATTTTACTAAATTAAAGATTGGATAGGTTGTTTTCTTTGGAATATGGGAGGCTGAGTGGAGACTTAATTGAGATGTCCAGGTTCCCTCATAATTTAACATAAAGTTGAAGGACCTGAGGAGTAAAAGGTCAGGTGACCATACTTAAACTAATTGGCAGAAGAATTGGAAGGAAGGCAAGGAGAATCTTTTTCACCTGGAAGGTGGTAGTGGTCTGGTAGTCACTGAATGAAAGGGAGGTAGAGGCAGAAACTCTCATCATATTCAAAGAGTGCCTGGAAGTGTGCTTGAGGAGTTTTGACTTGCACGACTGCAGACTTAGTGCTGGAAGTTGGGATTATTCAACTGGTACAGATGCAGCAAGCTGAATGGCATCCTTCTATGTTTTAATTTTCTCTGATTCACTAATTCAGTAATGTGAAAATAGGTATCTGTCTATGTTTCCTTTAGACATGGGCTCCAAAATCTGTCACAGTTAATATTTTTCAGCAAGATCATCACAAAAGCATTAGAGGATTTCCAGCTATTGGCATGGACTTTCTTCCCAAATAGCTCATTTATATCATTGCAGATACTTGAAATAAAGCAGCTTAACAATAGTGGTAGTTAGAAACATGATATACTTTTAAAGGGTTTTACCATCCTAAGTGTTAATTATTTTCAAGCCTAAATCCCTCTCTTGAATTTTGATTCATAATAGCCTGAGACAATACATGTTCTCCTTTCATCTCTTTCAACTCAATAAAACATGGGACTTTTCTACTATAAACCCAGAAGCACCTGCAGAAATTTAGAGGGGCACCTCAAACACACATATATGTTCGTGGAAGCCTGACCTTAACGTGCTTAATGATCATCAGAGCAGAGCACGCTGCTAGTACCCCTTATGAATGACAATATTTAATTGTAAAATACTTAAACTCAATAAACCTTGCATTAACAGGTCCAACACATGGCAAGAACTTGCTGGGGACTGCTAACTGAAGTCTTAAGTATCATCAGGTTCATAACTCTTCCGTGAATGCAGAAGCACCAAACCTGGTGGTCAAGTTCAGCTGGTAAATTTGAACTGGCTGAATTTTCTAGCACTTAGGCTGAGGAACCTGCCCATTAAACCTGTGCCAGATTAGACCTGGTACAAGATCTGTAATATTGATCTGCTTGGGTATAAAATCAAAATCCACTCATGGCCAATCTGAACCTGACCTGAATGCTTCTGAATGTCATAGGCATTTGGAAATGTACAAGAATCTAAAAGCTTCGAAAGGACACATTATCCAACATTTTGTTCTTGACGCAAGTGTCCTTGACTTCATTCCACACCATACAACTCAGTCCAGTTGTGTTGCCATCCCAGACTGATAAGAAGTTGAAAGGGCTATATGTCATCTGAAATGCAATAAAACCACAGAAGTATATATCCTCGCTGAACATCTTAAATTTGGCAGAGAAGAACTTCAGTCACAAATTCACAACCTCATCTGAGAAGAGGAGAATGTGACAGGGGATCTCTGAGACACTGATGACATGATCATCTTTAGGAAAGGAGGCAAATCAGGCGATGGTACCTACATGGGAAATCATTGCAGGAGTCCTCCTCAATTATGTTCTCCCAGAGGACTTTTGTCCTTATGGAAGCAAAATGGACAAAATCATCACTAATTAACAACTCTAAGAAAACTGTAAAGAGAAGCATTTTGGAGAATGTTTCTCAAAATTGGCTGCCCTTAAAAATTCACCTACATTAATCATTTGCTACATGGTGGCTTGCAAGCCATGATTCTAACTATAGGTCCAACACAGATTTAATCCCAGTTCATAATACGATCGAGACTGTGTCATTGCTCCAACACTTTTCCCAATCCTGATTTCCACAATATTGTACCTTTTAGTACATGCTGAAGTAGAGCTAAACTACAGGATGAATGGGAAATTGTTCAACCTCTGTTGCCTCCATTCCAGAGTCCAGGTTACCCCAACTTCAGGATGCAGATGGTGCTTGCCCATGCACACATTCCAAGGCCAAGCTACAACTCATTATTACGCATTTAATTAGGTGTATCAAAAAATTGGCCTTATGTTAAACATCCTCAGAAGGAAATATTTTACCAACATGTCCAAGACAGTAAAGATCCATGAAGAAATCCTGGAAAGTGTGGACCACTTTTCAAATCCCAGCAACCCCCTCTCAGTGAGGCAGGCATTGCTAATGAAATTAGTCACTGCATCCAATGTACCAGTGCAGCCTTTGGCCATGTGAGAAAAGCCCTCAAATCCAGCAGAGAGCTCATGACCTACCAAACGCCAATGACCCCACCTGCCTATACATTTCAGAGACAAGGACTACCTACAACAGACATCCTAGAGCACTGAAAAGGTACCACCAATGCTGTCTCCATATCCACTGGCAGGATAAGTGAACCAAGGTCAGCATCCTCTCCCAGGCCATCAAAGTTCCAGTTATATTCAGCTAGCTCCAATGATCACACCACATTATTTCCAAACCCAACACTAGACTCTTGAAACAGGTAATCTATTCCAAGATCTATCACAGAAAGAAAATACCAGAAGGTTGAAATAATTCCAGGATACTCTCAAAGCCTCCGTAAAGCATGTTACACCTTCACTGACCTATGGGAACTCCAGGCTCATAATTGCCCAAAATGGAATAGCACTGAGAACCTTGAATCTTTTGGGAAGCATTTTTAATTGTGGGAGAAGTGACAGAAAGAGCACACCACTTCCCTAAACTTCCCTCCCCACCAAAAACTTCTTGTCCTACTTGTGGCAGAGACTGTGGATCCCACATCGGCTTTAATCAGTCACCTCAGAGCCCACTGAACTAGGATAGAAACAAGTCATCCTTGAACTCAAGGATGCCCAAGAAGATCCAGTGTGGTGCAAACTATAGGGACTCGTGGAGTGTTTAAGAAAAGCAAGCAACTGCATGGCTCTTCAAGCAGATCGAAGTATCCTCACTGAAACACACAACCAAAGCCAGAAGTATACATTACATTTAAACCATGTAAAATAATGAAAAGTATAATTAAAGCACAAAGAGGATAAAATGTAAAAATAAAAGCAATTTTTAATTTTGTGTAGTCTCTAGCTCCAATTAAATTCTGATAGAATGAAATTCCATACTTGTAAAATTAAGTGTTCCGTACCATGAGGTTGTGTTAGTAATTACTATTTATCACACTGTTAAAAATTAATTTACACCTGAATACACCAGTTTCATCTATTCTGCATGTCTAGTGATTAATTTGTGGCCAGGTATGGCAACTTCATCCCATCACATGAATTTCAATCCTTAGTTTGAAATACTGGTATTGCAGATTTCTGCACCCTTAAATAAATATTGAAGACACTGGAAGGTGCTTTGATTTTGCTCGACTTCAACAATAGATGCTGTAAGCTTTACCATTCTTCAAATGTAAAAACACAAGTAAAACCAGTCTTAACATGATTGCTGTTCAAAGAACAGAGGCACAATGTGCTGAAAGGACAAATTCTGTGATCCATGAAAATCTGAAAGGCATCTATAAATATCACCATGATACAAATTTCACAGCATGGATTTAGGAATTGTGACAGATTACATAACTTGACTAAGTTGCATTAATAAATAAAATAAGACCATTTTTAAAACAGGCTCTGTGAAGCAGAAATTCCCCTCAAATAAGTAGAGAATATAAAACTTTAATCATTCCCATTTTCTAACTACTTCATATTGAAACATGAAATTCAAAGCCAAATATTTTTGAATTGCAGTCGCAATCACATTCACAAATTATTAGTTTTCTCCAAGCTGAGAATTATATAAAATTAATGATAAGAGCCCAGTTGTACAATGTTAAACTGTTCATTGTTATATTCTGTTATTATGTTATTTGTATGGGAGTGAGATAGGTCAGCTGGTTGAGTGGTGTCATAACAACAACCTCGTACTCAATGTCAGCAAGACAAGGAATGATTTGGAATTTAGGAAGGGGAAGTCAGGCGAACATGCACCAGTCCTCATTGAAGGGTCTGTGGTGAAGGGTGAGCAACTTCAAGTTCCTGGGTGTCAACATCTCAGAGGACCTATCCTGGGCCCAGCACATAGATAAAACCACTTTCCTCAGGAGCTTAAGGAGATTTGGCATGGCATCAAAGACTCTGACAAACTTCCACAGATGTACAGTGGAAAGCATTCTGACTGGTTGCATCATGGCCTGATATGGAAACTCCAATGCACAGGAATGCAAGATCCTACAGAGGGTGGTGGACTCAGCCAGTTCCATCACAGATACAGCTCTCCCCATCTTCGAGGACATTTACAAAAGGTGATGACTCTGGAAGGCAGCATCCATCACCAGGGACCCTGACCATCTGGGCCATGGCCTCTTCTTGTTGCTGCCATCAGACAGGAGCCTGAAGACCCACACCTCAAGGTTCAACAACAGCTTTTTCCCCACTGCCATCAGAATCGATCTTGGACTATATTTTTTTCTCTCTCAATCTTGCACGTTATGTTTTTTTTTGTTTATTTTGCAAATGTGTAAGTTATGTATGATTCACGTTGATTTAGGTTTGTCCTCGTCTTACAATGTACTGTGCTGCTGCTGCAAAAAGCTAATTTTCATGGCACTTATACCCTCTGTATGTATGCCTATGACAACAATGAACTTGAAGTTCTTAATTGTCTTATTGTCTTGTTTTGCTTTATACACACTTGAACATTTATACAGATTTATAGTCCTGATGAAAAAAAGATTGGTTGGAATATAGTATAAAAATATTCAATATTTACACTGTGAATATATAGAAGAGATTTTCTAGTGTTGAGCATTTGTTCCAGTGACTATTTGTGAGATGAATTAAGAATTCTTATACAGAATGCAGTCAATAACCAAATGTTGTAAAGCTTACAAAATAGTTAAATAACCGACTGTCACTGGATCAACAATACTACCTTGCATCAAAACCTTTCACACTTCAAATCCCACTAACACTACAGAAATTGCTCCTTTCTGTGGGTAAACTCTGTTTGAATTCCTTTAAGGTTTTATGGGTAAGGTATTAGAGTTTATAGCTCTAATTTATGGTATCAGCTCTCTATTGGAGGGTAACGTTCTCCTTCAATGGTTATGTTACTGTCACCTACCTGCTTTATCTGTTGGGATGTAACTTCTTTTCTCTTTGTAGTCTGTTCATTACTTTCTGTCAACATTTGACTCTCTAAAATTTTTGTTGCATGTCTAATGACCACATATTGACCTCACTGGAGAGTGAGGCTTCCTTTGCGGGAAGGCTATTTAGGGCACTATATTGTCTTTTAGTAGCTGAGGTAACTGTTACTTTTGGGAAAATCTGAATCTGATTCAGAGGAATTTCAGAATAAATTTTGTCAGAACATGCTATTCAAAATCCAGAAGAAATCCAGAAGAGTTAGCAATTTCTCTAGTCAACCTGGATAGATCAAGAAATGGAAAGCTCATGAAGAGATAAAGTGACCCCCTGGAATTGCGAAGAAATATGTTTCATCAGAACTCCCTATATTGAAGTTAATGTGCAGATCTTCTCTTTTCAATTTTAATAAAACAAGTCATTCTGGAAACCATTCATAGGACGAAGCCCAAATCTTTCACAACAGAAGCATATTGGTGAGAAGTAGACCAAGCATCACGTGATGTTGTTTCTTGGTACTACTATGCTAGACCCAAAACCTTAAGTTTAGGTTATGAGCATTTGAAATAATATGGATAAGTGCCCTGTGGGTCCTGTAGTGTCTGGCCTGCCAGTAGAAGAAAATACACATCTTATAAAGAATTCCACATTTGTGTCAACTGATGGAATATCCGGTTAAACAAAGTTCATTATCAAAGGTAGCTAGCTACAACTTATGAAGCGAATGCCGTGTTCTCCATAATAGCATATGAAATAGAGCAATCATATGACTGCTTATATGCTCTCCAATAAGACCATGACTGATCTTCTACACTAATTCTGCCTTCCTGTCCAACCTCCATAACTACTGATTCATTTGTTGACCAAAAATCTATTGATTTCAGTCTTGAATACACACACTGACTGAGCAACTTTAGCCCTCTAGGGTGGTGAGCCTGCTGAGAATATTTAGGATTCAATGGCCAACCCCTTATCGAGAGACTATAATTCACGTTATAGATGCTTTAGTCAGGGGAAACAGTATTCCAGCATCTAACTTGTCAAAAAGGACCCACAAAGATTTACACATCAGTATGGGCAGGCACGGTAGTGTAGCGGGTTAGTGTAATGCTATTACAGCACCAGCAACCCGGGTCAATTCCGGCCACTGTCTGTAAGGAGTTTGTACGTTCTCCCTGTGACTGCATGGGTTTCCTCGGGTGCTCCAGTTTACTCCCACATTCAAAGACATACAGGTTAGGAAGTTGTGGGTATGCTATGTTGGCACCGGAAGCGTGGCGACACTTGCGGGCTGCCCTTAGAACACTCTATGCAAAAGGTGCATTTCACTGTGTGTTTCGATGTACATGTGATTAATAAAGAAATCTTATAACTTGCACACAGGTGCATAAATATAACATACACATATGCATGCAAGTTACTCTTTTGTGTAAATATGATTGTGATATCAGCTGGTGCCACATTGGCTCACAGCATTGTCCTGGACCCCTGCTGCCAGAAGTAGGGAGAGAAATTAAAAAGGTAGCTGAAGGCATTGTTGAAGTGGTTTGACTTCTGAAAGGTTTAAACAGATGAACAATTCATTTAAGGCTATTTGTATAATAATTCAATTGAACAAATTGTAAAACTTGTGAACACATGCCAAGACTAAGTGTGAAGGCTACCTTGGTATGAATGAAGGTAAAATACTTAATAAATACTCAAAGAACATTTTCTGCCTTTGTGAGTGCAGCAGTGTTGATAAATTCCACAATCAAATCCCTACCAAAATCAACAACTCACATGATTATTCACTGGAAATTTCTTTTGCTGATATAAAAAGTTTAGAAAACAGCCCTGAATAAAACCAGATTGTTTTTTAAAAAAAGCTTCAAGAATGTGAAAAGATCGGATACTGGGCAGTACAATGTGTCAGACATTTTCAGATCTTGGCCTAGATTAGACAACTCCCAATTACTGGAATAAAATTCTCCTGTAAACATGAATTCAATGTGGGCAACCTCAGTTTGGTTATTTTTATGAACTCCCTGTACTTTGGCACTGAATGAACAACATCAATCATATTAATACAGGCAGTCCCCAGGTTATGTCAGGGTTCATTCCTGAGAAATGTTTGTAACCTGATTTCCCTGCAAGGCAGATGTGTTCACTTCTATATCTACCCATATCGTATCTATCTACATACACTTGCTATAATTCTTTCATTCATTGAATATTCACTCTAACACTACCCATAATTAAACTATTGGAATATATACTGTATCCAGACATTAATGAATACCATGAAACAATTTATGATTATTACTATCTTGAAAATCCTTAAAAATATGAGAGAATTTGCACGTTTGGATTTCCATAAGCCAGGTCATCCATAACCCTGGGGAGCCCCTGTATTGCATAACTTGGAAAGTGGAGGAATGCCACACCAGTATAATGGGGAACTATTCTGTTGCTCAGGATGAGATATAGCATTGAGTGATCTTTACACTGTAATAATGGTGTGATAGCTAACCTAATACTGTGAATGATTATGTCTAGAATGTGTAAGTGATTCACTTCATTGCACCAGTTAACTTTCACCTGAAAGTTCGAAACCAGTTTAGGACTGGAAATGAGAACATAATGTGATAAAAGCTTATGATAGATACTCAAAAATATAATATCCACCCACCACTGCAAAAATGATGCAAATGCTCTGTCAATGCTGGGTCTTGAAGCAAAATGTCTGATCTCAGGTTCTGTGGCAATAGCATGAATGGATATTGACAATTCTGTATATAGCAACTAATTGAGGGTAAGTTGTTATTAAGACTTGAGCTTAATGGTTCAGTTATTGACCATAAATGAGCAAAAGCAATCTACCTTAAGTTAATTAAAGGGAAGTGTTATTAATATGTATACTTTGTTTATTCTCACATCTGTTTTTCCAGAAATTTGACTCCCAGTATTTTCACTAAAATCTTTAATTACTACACGGGCTCCCTTTGCTACAGGTATTTCAGTAATCTAGAGGTAGATGTGATGTTAAACCAATTAAATCTTCGCAAACAAAAGGGGGACCAGGCTGCAGCTGTGCACGAGTTGCAGTTGCAATGTCCTCTCATTAAAGCTGACACTGCAGTGTATGAGCTTTTTATATCATTTAATTTTAATCATCTGCATTCACAAATAATTATGCCAACTGCTTAAGCTAAAAATTCCACAAAAATAAACCTTTTATATTAGAAATCAACTAAATTCATTGAGACTGTTACAGCATGAAAGTTAGCTAAATAATAATGTAATTAAAGTAGAGTAGTGGAGATCGATAAATATTGAATACCCTGTATTTCAATGTAGTTTCTTTTAAATCATAGGGTGTCTGCAGTAATTAGAATTACAAACAGCAAATCTATTTTGGTCCCTATTTTAGTGTCCTTCTAACGATAAAAGAGGATTACTAACATTTAAGTGCATTTTTGCCTCGACATGAATAAACCTGCTGCTGTGATTGAAGTTCTTAAAGCTGTCACTTTGAATCAACTTTAACATCATTATCTTCAGAAAAATAAACAAGAATTCTTACAGACAAAGATAAATCATCAGGTCCAAACAACCTAACCTGTTCCTGGCAGCTTTGAGTGAATATTACCATAGAAACAAAGAGTGCAGACGAAACCAGCTATCATAAGTCAGTCTGGATTCAATTACCTTGATTCTATGAAGAAACAAAGCTATTTCCAACACTGGT